>NW_016817889.1:756345-788688 GCF_001698545.2 Rhinopithecus bieti | reverse complement strand
CCCGCCCCGCCCCGCCCCGCCCAGGACTCAAGCAATTCTGCCTCAGCCTCAGGAGTAGCTGGGATTACAGGCAACCGCCAGCATGCCCAGCTAATTTTCTGTATTTTTAGTAAAGACGGGGTTTCACTATTTTGGCCAGGCTGATCTCGAATTCCTGACCTCAGGCGACCCACCCGCCTCGGCCTCCCAAAGCGCTGGTATTACAGGGGTGAGCCACCGCGCCCGGCCCAGTGGAATACTTTCAACGGTGCTTGTGCGCTGACTTCCCATCTTCCAACGCATCCACAAATTGCAGCCAAAATGATGTTACTACAGTAAAAACTTGGAGAACGCAGTGTGGTTTAACATGGAAGGAGCAGAACCTGTGGAGTCCAAAGGACCCGTGTTCCTATCCTTGTTGTGCCACTTGACACGTTCCACACAAGGGTCCTACAGTGTTGGTTCACCGTCTCCAGCAATCAGGATGACTCCCTGAAGGGCCGTCAGACGAAACAAACGCGCAACCTGTGACAACTGCATTGTTTACGTAACTTTCGCCAAATCGGCTCCTTCCTACGAAATATCTAGCTCACAGAGCCGGATGAGATTCTTTCTTGCTTTAATTCTCTGAAGAGCCACAGCTGTCCATTTTCCACGTGAGGCTGAAAACTGGATTTCAGAACGCTCTCCTTCCAGCCGCGTTCACCTAGTAACCCCAGCTCGGGGCCAAGGACCTGCAGCCCGGGCGCGACCCGGAAAAGGAATCCGCCCTTTTCGCCTCCTGCGCACCAATCGCCCGGAGTTGGCGTTTCCGCAGCCGGGACAGAGCCCACCCTCTAAGAGCCGCCGAGTCCGGACCGCAGAACGGGCCGCGCGTGCGCAGTGGCATCGGCAGCGCTTCCGGTGCGCCGGGCGCGGACGCGGGCACGCACACACGCAAGCACGCCTCCACTTAACTCGCGCAGCCTCGGCAGCTCCCGAGTCCAGCAACAGTGCCGTTCGCTCGACCGAGATGCTGCGGGCCTGTCAGTTATCGGGTGTGACCGCTGCCGCCCAGGTGAGCACTGGGGCTCCCGAGGGCGCGTGAGGAGGCTGACCTAGGACCGCCAGCGAAAAACGGGGGAGCCTTGGGCGCTGCCTAGCCTCCAGGACAAAGGCGAGTCTCTGGGCTACCCTTGTCGGGAGAGGCCCCGGCTGGCAGCTAGGCAGCCACCAGGGAGTTCGCCAGACTGGGATGACTTGAGGTTATTGCAGCAGCGGGGTGGGGTGTGGAGAGTAGCGGGAGGCGCGGCTTCGAGGGCGTGTAGTCCAATCAGCGCCGCGCTGCCCCCTTCCAGGACCAATCCTGGCTGCTGGCGTCTGGGTCGCCGGTTGGGCGCGCGATAGGTTTTTAGTGCTGAAGGTCGACGGGGGAGAACTACAGTTCCCGGCAGGACGAGCGGAGCCGCGGCTAGTTGCATTCTTAATAAGGAGGTGCCTGGACTTCTAGCGAGTGTCCACATTTTAGGAGTCAAGGTTGTAATTATCTGTGAGGGACTGCCTTTCTTTTCGCAGCTGGGAACACTTCTGCACTATTCTTAATCCAAACAAAAGCGAAAGATTTTCCTTTGTGGAGCTGAAACTCCTGGTCTTCAAGGAAAGACAGGAGTCATGACCTTGTGGCTCATTTCTGAGATTAGGACAGGGATCTGTGTCTCCAGGCGCTGGGACTACTTTGACATTCAAGAAGCCTAAATACCCAGTTACTTTTAGTTTTGCGTAATTGCCAAAGTTACTTTCTAAAATTGAAAATAAAAAAGCCTGTTTCCATTGCTCACGATTATCAGAGAGTTGATATTTTGGCAAAATGTTGTAGATAGCAAAACAAGTACTGTGACTAAAGCGGTAAGGGAACAGAATCCCTAGGAAGAGTGAGTTAGAGATCATAAAAGTCAGGCTTTGTTTTTTCAAGTTCGCTTCTCTTCCTATTTGGAAGGGGTTGCTGCTAGGTAACAGAAGCAACCTCTTCCTTGGGAAAGTGGAACGAAGCTATGTTAGTTTTCTATTGCTGCGTAACAACCACAAATTTAGCAGAATCTTACGGGTTCTGTAGGATAGAAGCCTGGTCCTGGATGATCTGTGTTCTCCCCTCCAGGTCACACAAGGCTGCAAAGTATTAGCCATGCTGTGGTTCTCATTTGGAGATCTGAGTCCTCTTCCAGACTCATGCAGTTTCTGGGCAGAATTCAGTCCCTTGCAGTTACACGACTGAAGTTCCTTTTTTCTTGCTGCCTCTTGTCAGCCACTGCTCCCAACTTCTACAGCCTGCCCACAGTTCCTTGCCTCAAGGCTTCCAGAGGCCATTCATAACATGGATGGCTGCTTTCGTGCAGGCTACCAGGAGCTTACCTCTCTAACTTCCAAATTTCTTTTATTTCGGTCTTTCCTCTCTAGACCCAGATTTAAAAGGCTTATGTGATTAGACCAGGCCCACCTGGATGACCTCCTTTTCAGTTAATGCAGAGTCAACTTTTTGGGATGCCATTTGGGAAATAAAACTAATTAAAACTTGGTAATAAAAAATGAACCCTTTTATAGCTCTGAATCCAGATGTCTAAACTTCCTGAAATTGCTATCTTGTAAAATTCTTTGGTTTATTCTCACCATCTCCTCAATCATTCTGTAGCATTTGACATCTGCTTTATGAGGCTGTTTGCACTTTTGGCTTCTCTCAAGTAATATTTTGGGTCCCATCTAGTTTTCCCTTACTGAGTCTGCTGCTTCTTCGTACCTCGAAATATACACCTTCTCAGTTCTCCGTGTCTCTTTATAGACTCTCCAATTTGAGATTACATCAACTGTCAGAACTTTAATCCCCAAGCAGATGACTCTCAAGCCTTATCGTATTTGATTGTGCCAACTTATCCAGAATATCTCACATGTCAAGATCCTTTCCACTTTATTAAACCCCATCTTTTTTTTTTTTTTTTTGGATACGGAGTGTCACTTTGTCACCCAGGCTGGAGTGCAGTGGCGCAATCATGGCTCACTGCAGCCTTGACCTCCCGAGCACAAGCAGTCCTCTTACCTCAGCCTCCTGAGTAGCTGGGACCACAGGCATGTGCCGCCATCCCTGGCTAATTTTTAAAAAAATTTTTGTAGAGACAGAGTCTCTCTGTGTTGCCCAGGCTGGTCTCAATCTCCTGAGCTCAAATGATCCTCCCACTTCTGCCTCCCAAAATGCTGGGAATATAGGTGTTGAGCCACTGTGCCCAGCCAACCCCATCTTCTTAAATGTCTTACTGCTTTTACTGTTGCCTCCTAGAGTCCATTCTTTAGGAGGGAATAGTAAAAGCAGTAAGGCATTTAGTAAAAGGCTTTTTAAAAGGTAAACATGCAAACATGAGGTCATGCTCTTTAGAGACATCCCATCACATTCAGAATAAAATCTAAACTGCTTACCATGGGCCCTTGATCTGATTCTTCTCGTATTTCATTTTTCTACTGCCTCACTCATATTCTCCTGGTAATCTCCAGCATGTGCCTCACTGCCTTTTCATCAGTTGCTTCTTTTGCCCTGAACTCTTCACACACATGTTTGCTTAGCTTATTCCTTTCAGGTGTTTTTTCAAATGTCACCTTCCCTTCAGAGAGGGCATCCTGATCCAAAATAAAATGCTCACTACTCTGGCCTTCCTTGCATCACTGTATCTTTACCCCATCCTACTTTGTTATACTTTGTAGCTCCTAGCACTACCTGATGTTATAATGTGTATTTATTACACAGTTTCCACCTTTAAAAAGTAAGCTCCACAATGGAACTGTGTCCATATTGTTTACTGCTGTATTTCCAATATTGACAATAGTCGCTGGCTCCAAGTAGATGCTCAGTGAATGTTTTATGATATATAAATGAAAGAATGAATGTGTTCATAAATTGTTTTTTAATTTTTAAAAATATTTTAGAGATGGGGTCTCATTGTGTTTCCCAGGCTGGTCTTCAACTCCTGGGCTCAAGTGATATGCCCACCTCGGCCTCCCAAAGTGGAATTTTTCTTAAATCTGCGTAAGTGGATGTGACCTCCCTTTAAACATCCCATATATTTTCAAACCTCTGATTATATATTAAGGTTCTCCAGAGAAACAGAAACAATAGGGGTGTGTGTGTGTGTGTGTGTGTGTGTCTGTGTGTGTGTGTGTGTGTGTTGAGATAGGTTCTCATTCTGTTGCCCAGGCTGGAGTACAGCAGCGTGATCATAACTCATTGCAGTCTCAATCTCCTGGGCTTAAGCGATCCTCCCACCTCACCTCCTGAGCAGCTGGGACTACAGGCTTAGGCTGCCATGCCCAGCCAATGTTTTGGACTTTTAGTAGAGATGGGGTCTCGCAATGTTGTTCCAGCTCATCTTGAACTTCTGGGCTCACGCAGTCTCCCGACCGTGTCCTCCCCAAAGTGCTGGGATTACAGGCATGAGTCATAGTGCTCAGCCTAGGAAGATTTTTTATTTATTTATTTATTTGTTTGTTTATTTATTTATTTATTTATTTATTTATTTATTTTTGAGACAGAGTCTTGCTCTGTCACCCAGGCTGGAGTGCAGCGGCGCAGTTTTGGCTCACTGCAAGCTTCGTCTCCCGGGTTCACGCCATTCTCCTGCCTTAGCCTCCCGAGTAGCTGGGACTACAGGTGCCTGCCACCACGCCCAGCTAATTTTCTTTTTTTTTTTTTGTATTTTTAGTAGAGACAGGGTTTCACTGTATTAGCCAGGATGGTCTTGATCTCCTGACCTCGTGATCCACCCACCTCGGCCTCCCAAAGTGCTGGGATTACAGGCGTGAGCCACCACACCCGACTGAAAGATGCATCATAAGGACTCTACTCACACAGTTATGGAGGCTGGCAAGTCCAGAATCTGCTGTGTGGGTTGGCAGGCTGGAGACCTAGGAGAGCCAATATTGCAGTTTCAGTCTACTGGCTAGCAGCCTGGAGACCCAGGAGAGTGGATCGTGCAGTTTCAGTCTGGAGGCAGTCTGCTAGAGAACTGCCTCTTGCTTTTTGTTGTGTTTGAGCCTTCAACTGATTGAATGAAGCCCACCCATGTTATAGGGCAATTTTTTGTTGTTGTTGTTGAGACAGGGTCTTGCTCTGTCACCCAGGCTGGAGTGCATTGGTGCAATCTCAGCTCACTGCAACCTCCATCCACCAGGCTCAAGCCATCCTCCCACCTCAGCCTCCTGAGTAGCTAGGACTGCAGGCATGCACCACCACACCCAGCTAATTTTTGTATTTTTTTTTTTTTCTGTAGAGACAGGGTTTTGCCATATTACCCAGGCTAGTCTCAAACTCCTGGGCTCAAGCAGTCCACCCTCTTTGCCTCCCAAAGTGCTGGGATTATAGGAGTGAGCCACCACGCCTGGCCACTAGTTCACCAATTAAAATGTTAATCTCATCCAAAAACACAATCCAAGTTGACACACAAAATGAACCATCACAGATAATATCTACTCTTTGTTGTTGTTGTTGTTGTCGAAATGGAGTCTTGCTCTGTTGCCCAGGGTGGAATGCAGTGGTGCAATCTCGGCTCACTGCAACCTCCGCCTCCTGGGTTCAAGCAATTCTCCTGCCTCAGTCTCTCAAGTGACTGGGACTACAGGTGTGTGCCGCTGTGCCCAGCTAATATTTTGTATTTTTAGTAGAGACAGGGTTTCATCGTATTAGCCAGGATGGTCTCGATCTTCTGACCTTGTGATCTGCCTGCCTTGGCCTCACAAAGTGCGGGGATTACAGGCATAAGCCACTGCACCCGGCCCAGTATCTACCTTATTCTTTATGTTTGGGCTCATCATCCTTGCATGCCTTAGATGTGGGTATTCAGTAAATGTGCTTTAGAACTCTGGTCCCTCCTGTTTTTGTTTTCTTTTTTTTTCCTCAGACCTAACACCATCTTTCTTCTGTTAGTCCCAGTGTTGCATCACCAGGCCCAACCTTTTTGAAGTGGTCATTGAGTTGGAGGACATGGGCTTTCCACCTAGCCTAGCCCTCTCTCAAACTACAAACCTGGAGGTGATCATTTATATATGGAGTATCTTTCCTGCTTATAACTTGAAAGAAGAAGAAGAAACATTATTATTCTGGAGGATCAACCACGCCAGCTTATTTAAGACCAAGTTTGATAACTCAGCTAGTTTAGGATTGAACTTGTGTGTGGACATGAGCTATCATCTTCTAGAATTCCTTCTTTCTGTTAGGATTATGAAACATTATGTTGCTCAGTGATAGAGATAGGCAGCCAACCGCACGTGCTAGAAAGTAGTTTAGTAGATCATGCGGCCAGGTGTTTGCTTCTGTCCTTGCTAGAATCCTCTTTATTATTCCTTTTTTCATATCTGTAGGCCAGTAGCCTTCAAACCATTTTGAAATACATCTTACGCCTTAACTTACTACACCCAAGTGATAACGTATAAAATATATTCACATATATGCAGGGAAAGCTAAAGTATCAAGTTTCTGCTTTTGTCATATTGATAAGTATCTGCCATTTCTATAACTAAAGAGGGTGTTTTTCTCCTAGAATAGAATATGTTTATACTGAAGTGTAATGCTGCTTCATTGTAAAACTGTAATGTAAAATGTAGAATTTCATGTAATGAAATTTAGTGTAATGTAAAATTTCAGTGTAAAAACTTAACTCGATTTTTTGTGGGATATACTTTTTAACCTTAATGCATGATTCGTATAAACTATTTTAAATTAACAGTAGGAAAAGTTAATTTGTTGTATATCAGTCTATATTTCAAATGTAGAACTGTCCATTAACTTATGGGTGCCTTTTCGTTTGTGTGGGAGGAGTCCTTATGACAAAAATCCACAAAAATGTTATCAGCTGACAGCAATCAGCAGTCTGTGGAGGAAACCTGAAACCTCTAATTAGAGTTCACACGAGGCAGCTCATATTGCAGGCTCCATGTCCAGGTTGTCATGCTAGATTGTGGTTTCTTTATGTCTTCACTTTGGTAGAGCTAAGGAACAGATGGTCTGTGTAACAACATTAATCATGGGGCGGGTCACTTGAGGTCAGGAGTTCAAGACCAGCCTGGCCAGTGTGGTGAAACCCCCACCTCTACTAAAAATAGAAAAATTAGCCAGGTATGGTGGCAGGTGCCTGTAATCCCAGCTGCTTGGGAGGCTGAGGCAGGAGAGTCTCTTGAACCTGGGAGGTGGAGGTTGCAGTAAGCCAAGATCACGCCATTGCACTCCAACCTGGGTGTCACAGCAAGACTCTATCTCAGAAAAAAAAATCACGTGGGAATTGTATGTTTCCTTTTTTTTTTAATATCACGTTTCTGCAGGTTAGAAGCAACAAGGCTAACCTTATATGTCTAGACAGATTGCTTTGAAACAGTGTTGTCCTTTCTATGTCATAGGTCCTTATTAATAAAAAGGAATTCCAGGGCAAAAAAATAGCCAATATTTTGTGTGTTAATATAGGATATTTAGTTTATATTGATAGTTTAGTACTTAAGAGAGCTCTGGAGACAGGCCTTATGTTTGGCAATGGTTTTTAGCTATAACACCAAAAGCACAAGCAACAAAAGAAACTAAAGATAAATTGGACTTCATTAAATCTTAAATTTTTGTGCATCAAAGGGATAGTTGAGAGTGAAAAGAATGAAAGTATTCTAGTGGATACTAGATATTTTGGATATTAGACCCTCATCATATCTGATGAGGTGTTCCTTTTTAGGTAAGGAACTCCTGCAACTCAGTAACAAAAAAGACTAGCCAAATAAAAAAATAGGCAAAGGGCCCAGGCTCTGTGGCTCATGCCTGTCATCCCAGCACTTTGGGAGGCTGAGGCAGGCAGAACGCTTGAGCACAGGAGTTCAACACTAGCCTGGACAACATGGCGAAACTCTGTCTCTACAAAAAATACAAACATAAGCTGGGTGTAGTGGCATGCACCTGTAGTCTTAGCTACTCGGGAGGCCGGGAAGTGGGAGGATTGCTTGAGCCTGCAAGGTTGAGGCGGCAGTGAACCATGATGGTGCCACAGCACTCCAGCCTGGGTGACAGAGTGAGACCCTGTCTCCAAATATATACGTGTGTGTGTGTGTGTGTGTTTGTGTGTGTGTGTGTATGCGCAAAGTACTTGAATAGCCATTCATTCAAAGCAGATATACAGATGGCCAAGAAGCACATGGAAAGATGCTCAACATCCTTTGACACTAGGGAACTGCAAATTAAAACCATGAGATTGTGAAATGCAAATTAAAACCATGAAATGCAAATTAAAACCAGTTCACAACCACTAAGATGGTTATAATAAAAATGGAAAATAGCAAATTAGCTGGGCATGGTAGTACATGCCTGTAATCCCAGCTACGTGGGAGGCTGAGGCAGGAGAATCACTTGAACTTGGGAGGCGGAGGTTGCAGGGAGCCAAGATTGCTCCATTGTACTCCAGCCTGGGGGACGAGAGCAAAACTCAGTCTCAAAAACAAAAACAAATGTTGGGGAGGGTATAGAGAAATTGGAACCCTTGTGCATTGCTAGTGGGAATGTAAAAACTATTAGTAGTAGTAGTAGTAGTATTTTGGAGACAGTTTCATTCTTGTTGCCCAGACTGGAGTGCAATGGCGCAATCTCGGCTCACCGCAACCTCTGCCTCCTGGGTTCAAGGGATTCTCCTGCTTCAGCCTTCTGAGTAGCTGGGATTACAGGCATGCGCCACCACGCCCAGCTAATTTTGTATTTTTACTAGAGACAGGGTTTCTCCATGTCCTGGGTTCAAGAGATTCTCCTGCTTCAGCCTCCCGAGTAGCTGGGATTACAGGCATGCGCCACCATGCCCAGCTAATTGTGTATTTTTAGTAGAGACGGGGTTTCTCCATGTCCTGGGTTCAAGGGGTTCTCCTGCTTCAGCCTCCCAAGTAGCTGGGATTACATGCATGCGCCAGCGCACCCAGCTAATTTTGNTGCACCACCATGCCCAGCTAATTGTGTATTTTAGTAGAGACGGGGTTTCTCCATGTCCTGGGTTCAAGGGGTTCTCCTGCTTCAGCCTCCCAAGTAGCTGGGATTACATGCATGCGCCAGCGCACCCAGCTAATTTTGTATTTTTACTAGAGATGGGGTTTCTCCATGTTGGTCTGGCTGGTCTCGAATTCCCAACCTCAGGTGATCTGCCTCGGCCTCCCAAAGTGCTGGGATTACAGGTGTGAGCCACCGAGCCTGGCCGTGTCTCAGTAATTTAAACATAGAATTAAACATGACCCTGCCAAAAGAATAAAAAACTGATGTTCAAACAAAAACTTTTAGGTGAAGATTCATAGCAACATTATTCACAATTCACAGCCAAAAGGTGTGGCAACCCAAATGTCCATTAACTGATGACTGGATAAACAAAATATGGTATGTTTATGTGATAAAATATTAGATTCAGCCATAAAAAGGAATGAAGTACAAGCTGCATATATGATACATGTTACAGTGTGGATGAATCTTGAAAACATTATACCAAGTGAAAGAAGCTGGGCAAAAAGATGTACATTGTGTGATTCATTTATACAAAATATCTCAAATAGGCAGATTCATAGAAACAGAAAGTACATGGTGGTTGCCAGGGTCTAGAGAGAGAGGAAAAGGGGATGACTGCTTAATGGATGTAGGATTTCCTTTTGGGGTGATGAAAATGTTCTAAGATTAGATAGTGGTGATGGTTGTTGTACAACATCGTGGATGTACTAAATACCATGGAATTGTACATTTTAAAATGGTTAGAATGGTGAATTTTATGTTACGGGAATTTTGTCACATAGAGGAAAAAAAAATAACACCTGCCACCAGGTATTTGCAGATGGCCTGAAGTATAGAGGCAGAGCTAGATACACACATACACACCCTAAACTTGAAGAGGCTTCCAATGGCCCAAGATAGGAAAATTTGATCAAAAAGACAGTAATTGCAAATGGTTGAAATCCATCATAAGTGTTAAAATCCATGAATTTGAAAAGGTCTGTTCTTATCAGTTATAGCTGCATAACAAGCCAACTTGAGCTTGGGGTAAAATAACAGTATTTATTAGTTTACTCAGTTCTGGAAAATTTTGCCCAGAGACTCTCATGAAGTTGCAGTCAGATAGTTACTAGGTCTACAGTCATCCCCAAGTCGTCTTTACTCTCATATGTGGCAGTAAATAGTGGCTGCAGCTGACACCTCAGCAGGGACTGTTGGCTGGATCACCCATCTGTGGCATCTTTAAGTGTCTGGACTTCCAAACACTTTGGTGGCTGGGTTCCAAGAGCAAGTGTGTAACAAGAGACAGAGCCAGGTAGAAGCTGTATCCTTTTTATGTCTTAGTCTCAGAAGTTACAGAGCATCACTTTCACTGCCTTTTATTAGTTAATTAGTAACAAAGGCCTGCCCTGTGGGAAGTGTACATAAAACTTATTGTTGGGAGAGGGGCACGTTTCTGGAACAGCCTGTGGTACAGGAAGTATTGTTGCAGTCAATTCCGGATATTATCCTCAGCCTTCTGGACGCAACTGACATCTCTCCCACATGCAAATACACTCACAACCTTCTCCAAGACCCTCCAGAGTCTAATGCCATCAAAGCATCAGCATTAGGAATAAGATCTTGTTATCTAAATCAGATCTTACTATGGATAAGGCATCTTGAATGTGGTCCCTAGGGTATAGCTTCTTAAACACTTTTCTTGGTGATCTAAAGCCCTGTAAACTAAAGAGACAAATTATCTGCTCCCCATACACTCAGCATATGGTAGTATGACAGGCACAGGATAATCACTCTAGACACTCCTATTCAAAAAGGAAGAAACTAAGAGGCACACAGCGGTCACCATTCAATAACAAGTGTAAAATTCAGCTGGTGCTCTGTTTCTAATTCCTTGATTAGAGCTCAATGCTACTGCTTGGGAATGATTCTCTTCAGCTCTTTGTTCTACCCTTTGGACTCCTGGTTTTACACTTGAATTATTCGTCTGTTTCCAGAATATGTAGCCTGTTGCAGCTGAATTGTTTCATAGCCTACTTTCTGTCTGTAGAAGTTTAAGAGTCCAAAAGCTTCTTTTCATTTTGTCCTCTTTTTCACTTTAAATATAAGCCAGGATGTTTTTTATTAATACAATTAACAAGTTTGTGAGTTTCCCGTGAATCTTAATGGGGTCTTCTTCATTAGACGCGTGATACTCACACATCTTCTCAAGATAAGCCCTTCTCCATTTTGGGCTTCCTGTGAGGCTGCTGTAGGTAACACCTTTAATGTTCTGAGTAACCTTATTGTTTTAATAGAATCTGGGAAACACGTCCTTAGATTCTTAGAGGGCCTTTTCTCAAGGTAAAAAGACTCTATGAGGGGCATCTCCTTAGATCTTTCTGAGATCTCAGAGTGTCTTTTGGTCACACACTGGATTTGGTCTTTGGCTTGAAACCCTTCTCTATTTGAGAATCTATTTGAAAACAAGAAAGTTTTATTTTTGAACCCACCGAATCCTGACTTTTTGTTTGTTTGTTTTTTGAGACAGAGTCTTGCTGTGTTGCCAGGCTAGAGTGCAGTAGCGCAATCCTGACTCACTGCAACTCTGCCTCCTGGGTTCAAGCAATTCTCCTGCCTCAGCCTCCCGAGTAGCTGAGATTACAGGCACGTGCCACCACGCCTGGATAATATTTGTATTTTTAGTAGAGACAGGGTTTCACTATGTTGGCCAGGATGGTCTCGATCTCTTGACCTTGTGATCCGCCCGCCTTGGCCTCCCAAAGTGCTGGGATTACAGGTGTGAGCCACCATGCCCAGCCATCCTGACTCTTTTATGTTTCCTTTAAATTTTGCTTGAAAGCTAAACAGGTTTTTGTTTTGTTTTTTAATGCTCATCTCTGTCCTTATACTCAGCTAAAAGAAATCAGTTAGCACTTGTGAACACTGTACTTGGAACTCTTCAGCAAAATACATCAGTTCATTAGGTATAGCTATAATTTTCTCTTTTCCATGTCTGTCATTACAGATGACAGTTTTGATAAACTTCTGTCAGTACGTAACAAGAATATCTTTTCCTCCAGGTTCCAAAAACTTTTTTTTTTTGCTTTTCTTTAAGCGCTCACCAACAGGCTCTGCGAAGGCCATTAGGCTTCTGCTAACAGTCTCTTCAAGGTTCTTCCAGCTTCTGCCACCCCCACACCGGTCCCAGAGTCATGACCTCGTGTTTATGTTTTGTTGTAGTAGCACCCCTCTTCTAGGTATAAACATATGTTTGGTTATCTGTAGCTGTGTAACAGATCACCCTAAACTTAGTGGTATTAAATAGCAGTGTAATTATAATTGTTATCTTATATTAACAATAATAAGCGTATTAATATATAAGTTATGTAAGTGAAAATTACTCAGTGCTTTGAGAGGCCGAAGTAGGATTGCTTGAGGCCAGGAGTTCAGAATCAGCTTGGGTAACATAGCAGACCTGGCTCTATAAAAAACAAGAACAACAATATTAGCTAGGTATGGTGGGCATGTGCCTGTAGTCCCAGCTACTCAGGGGGCTGAGGCTGGAGGATCACTTGAGCCCAGGAGTTCGAGGTTACAGTGAGCTATGGTAATGCCACTGCATTCCAGCCTTGGCAACAGTCTCTTAAAAAAAAAAAAAATTATATGCTTGAAACACTCTATTTCTACATTTTCACCCCTCAGATTGTCAATGATTAAAAAAATACAATACAGTGTGTTGGAGAAAATGTGGGAAAACATACTTGCATATTACTAGAGAGCAGTTTGGCTAATTTGGCAATATTGACATGCAAATTTTACTTTTAAGAATAGACCCAAAATTGTGTATACAGTGTTACTCAGGTAGCATTATTTATTTTAACAGTAATTTAGAAAAAACCTCAGTGTCCCTCAATAGGGGCTGGTTAACAATTAAACATTAAGTAACAATGGAATGCCAAATCATAAAATCCCATGGGAAGCTTTTCATGTATTGATATATAGTGATTTAAAATATATATCCTTGAACTTTAATAGAGAGCTGTGTGTATATTATGGTATCATTTGTGTAAAGGTGGAGAAAGTCAGGAGAATATGCATATTTGAATAAATATACATAAAATGTCTCTGGATAAATAAGAAACTGACAGTGTCAGTTGCCTATGGCAAGCATGGGGTGGCTGGGGAAAGAAGTATGAGGGAGATTTCACTCTATGTATATTTAAACTTTTAAAATTATTATTTAAAATAAGATTTTAAATTTATTTAGTATTAGGAAGTTTTAACTTATAGTCAAAATACATTCTGTCAAAGGGAGGATGGAGAGTCAAGATAAAAGAAAATAGAAGGTAGATAAAGAAACATTTAAAAATACTGATGCTGGGCATGGTTGTTCATACCTGTAATTCCAGCACTTTGGGAGGCCGCAGCAGGAGAATAGGTTGAGGCCAGGAGTTTGAGACCAGCCTGGTCAACATAGCAAGACCTGGTCTTTACAAACAAACAAGCAAAAATATTATTCAAAGAAAAACTGATGTGACTTTCGGTAGTCTCAAACTCTAGTGTTAAATTTGTCCCTGATTTCCTGGAGTCGGTTATCCATTATGCTTGCTGCTTGATACTCCAGTTAGCTACTTATCCATTGTTAACAGTGCCTTAACTTTTGACCTGAATACCTATTTATACCTAGACAGATTAAAAAATGCAACCTTAAATATAATACGACTTCAGTGGCCTCTTAATATTTTCTCCCTACGTCACAAAAATGGAGTTGTTGACATATAAAAATAGATGCATTTCTGTTTATAATTTCATACTACCTGCTTTACAGAATAGAAGGAAAACATCTTTTCTATTAAAAATGGTTAAAAAATGTTGGGAATTCTACAGGGTAGGTAATAATTGAAATACTGGGGTTTTTGTTGTTGTTGTTATTTTTTGTTTTCATTTTTTTGGGGGGAGTGGAGGGGATAGGGTCTCATTCTATTGCCCAGACTGGACTGAAGTGACACAGTCTTGGCTCCCTGCAACCTCCACCTCCCAGGCTCAAGTGATTCTCATGCCTCAGCCTCCCAAGTAGCTGGGACTATAGGTGCATGCCACCAAACCTGGCTAGTTTTTGTATTTTTAGTAGAGATGGAGTTTTGCCATGTTGCCAAGGCTGGTTTTGACATCCTGGGCTCAAGCAATCCCCCTGCCCACCCCCGCCAGCCTCTCAAAGTGCTGGGATTACAGGCATGAGCCACCATGCCAATAATTAAAATACTTTTAAATACCAGTTGTATCTGCTTTACATATTTTAAAACATCTGATTTGTTTTTTTGTTTTTCAAAATGTATTACTACATTAGTTAGCTGTTTACCTCTAGGCTTTGGCCAGTAGAGTGTAAATTATAACTATAGAGTAATTTCATGTGCCCTCTGATGATGTGATATATTTTCCTAAAACTACAGATACTTTTAAAAGGAAGTTTTTGTTATTCTGATATTCCTTAAATACAATTTCAGTAAAGAACCCAGAGAAAGCATTTTTCCCCTTGTTGCAGCTTAATTTTTCTTTGTATTTTAAAAGAAGATACTTTTATGGATTTGATAAGTGTAAATTTTCAAATTGATAGGTATGAATGGTTTAAAGTTTATGAAAACCTTCCCCAACAGTATTTAGATGCTTGTTCATTTGCTTGATTTAGGGGATCCACATATTATTAAGAAATTTTTAGGTATATTTTACTCTTATTAAAACCAATCACAAACCATATAGCCCTGATCACTTGTTTTATGTAAGAATAGACTAGTTATATGGGGACAGGTGTACTTGAGCATTTGCAACATTAATTAAAATGTTTTTCTTAAAATGGTTGGCTTTTAGACTAACAATATGCTAAGATAAACCAAAAATCAGCTTTTAAATGAATGCCTCTAGGAGTTGACCAGCTACATAGTTAGTTCAGAGATGGAAAACCTGGTTTTCTGGATCAGTTAGCTGAGGTTAGATCTGTCCCTTGAGTGTGTATCCTATAATGCCATGTTTTGGCTAGACTTTGTGGATGATTTTCAGATGTCTAAACTAAGCTTATAAAGTAAAATAGATTTTTTTTTTTGCCAATTAAGAAAACATATAGCAAATACCAATTGTATTCAGGAAATAGCATACTTAAGACTTATTTAAAGGTGCTAATTGATCATAGTCTGATAATTCTTTTAATATTAAAAGTAATTTTATGTGAGCCTTGGGGTATAAGAAGCATCACTGCTTTTAGGAATCTATAAATATGGGATAAATTGACTTCTGAAAAAAAGTAATTTTTTGTTTAAT
This sequence comes from Rhinopithecus bieti, assembly GCF_001698545.2. Taxonomy (NCBI): domain Eukaryota; kingdom Metazoa; phylum Chordata; class Mammalia; order Primates; family Cercopithecidae; genus Rhinopithecus; species Rhinopithecus bieti. Next base: position 773,420 of record NW_016817889.1, on the reverse strand, counting down.
GAAGACATTTTTAATAAAAGTGTTTTATCTGTATTACCAACCCAAAAAGCTTACCAGTTTCCTTTAACTGTATTGGTTGTGATGTGTTTTCCTTCTTTAGAGTTGTCTCTGTGGGAAGTTTGTCCTCCGTCCATTGCGACCATGCCGCAGATACTCAACTTCAGGCAGCTCTGGGTATGTAGTGTGTCTCCCTATAACCAGGCTTTTCACTGTGTGCTGCTAAGGGAGTATGTGTGTGTTTTCCTTGAATGTGGGAATAGCTGTCTAAACCTTTTTTTTTTAAGGGATACATACACTGAAGCTTTGCTGTAACATTGTTGGGCTACCTTCTGGAGCATTGTTTGTAGGTAATAATTTGTTAATAATGCACCTTTTGGCTCTTTGGTAATTGGATGGCATCTGAAGCAGAGCTCTCCTTGCATGTGCAGTCTTCCATTCTACGGCAAATAGATTTATATCCAGAACTCAGCATGTTGTAACTTAAATAAGTGTTAAATTTATTTGGCATCTTATTATCTTTTCATGTTGTGACTTAAACAAGTGTTAAATTTATTTGGCATTTTATTATCTTCTTTTTTTTTTTTTTTAAGACAGAGTCTTGCTCTGTTGCCCAGGCTGGAGTGCACTGGCTCGATCTTGGCTCAGTGCAACCTCCGCTTCCCAGGTTCAAGCGATTTTTCTGCCTCTGCCTCTGCCTCTGCCTCAGCCTCCCCCGTATCTGGGACTATAGGTGCGTGTCACCATGCCCAGCTAATTTTTGTATTTTTAGTAGAGACAGGGTTTTGCGACGTTGGCCAGGCTGGTCTCAAACTCCTGACCTCAGGTGATCCATCCGCCTCGGCCTGTCAAAGTGCTGGCATTACAGGTGTGAGCCACCATGCCTGGCTGATGTTTTATTATCTTTTGTAAAGAGTTTATTGTGTTTAGGCCAGGTGCAGTGGCTCACGCTTATAATCCCAGCACTTCAGGAGGCCGAGGCGGGCGGATCACCTGAGGTCAGGAGTTTGAGACCAGCCTGGCCATCATGGTGAAATCCCATCTCTACTAAAAATACAAAAATTAGCCGGGCATGGTGGCGCATGCCTGTAATCCCAGCTACTCGGGAGGCTGAGGCAGGAGAATCACCTGAACCCGGGAGGCGAAGGTTGCAGTGAGCTAAGATCATGCCATCACACTCCAGCCTGAGGAAGACTTTGTCTCAAGAAGAAAAAAAAAAAAGTTTATTGTGTTTATAGAAATGTTTGATTGAGGAAGAGGAGCCTTGAAAGTTAGTGATAGTTCTTGTTTGGATTCAGAGAGAATATCATGATTGTGGACATGTTGAATTAAATGTTAAAGGGTAGATTCCTAGATATTGTAGTTATTTTTAGTTACTCATACTTTTTTTTTTTTTTTTTTTTTTTTTTTTTTTTTTTTTTTGAGACAAGGTCTCGTTCTGTTGCTCCAGGCTGGAGTGCAGTCGCATGATCACAGCTCACTGCAGCCTTGATCTCCCAGGCTTGAGCATTCCTCCTACCTCAGCCTCCTGATTAGCTGGGGCACCTGCTACTGTACTTGGCTAATTTTTTTTGGCAAGGGGCGGCGGGTAGAGATGGGATCTTACTATGGTGCCTAGGGTGGTTTTGAACTCCTGGGCTCAAGCAACCCTTTAATCTAGGCCTCCCAAAATGAATAAATACTATTTCTGGTGGCAACATGTTAGAAACAAATCAGGAAAAGGTGATGTGCAGATGTGGTGGTAAACTTGGCTGCTATGATCTGAATTTGTGGTAGATAAGTAGAGGCTAGAGGTCTTTGAGATGGTTACATTGGTATAGGAAAATAGGTGTAGGAGAGCCAATAAATGTAAATGTATTTCCTATTTCTTTCACTTAGGTTGACTACTGGCAAAATTGCTGGAGCTGGCCTTTTGTTTGTTGGGGGAGGTATTGGTGGCACTATCTTATATGCCAAATGGGATTCCCATTTCCGGGAAAGTGTAGAGAAAACCGTACCTTACTCAGACAAACTCTTCGAGATGGTTCTTGGTTCTGCAGTTTATGATGTTCCATTGCCAAAGAAATCGGTAAGAGTTTTAAACAATATTTCAATTTATCCAATGAAATACTTTAAAAGCAAGTTGTTTTCATGTTGAAAATACAGTTTTCTTTTGATATTCTTGAAGGAGTGGTTCAGGACTTCCCATGGATACAAAAATCCCATGGATACTCAAGTCTCAGATATAAAATGTTACAGTATTTGCATATAACCTATGTACACCCTCCCATATACTTTAAATCATCTCTAGATTAGATGTAATATCTAATACAGTGTAAATGCTGTGTAAATTTTCATTATACTTTGTTATTTAGGGAATGATGACAAGAAAAAAAAGTCTCCATGTTCAGTACAGGTGCAGTTTTTTTCTTTTATTGTTTTTTTTTTTGAGATGGAGTTTCACTCTTGTTAACCAGGCTGGAGTGTAGTGGTATGATCTTGGCTTGCTGCAACCTCCGTCTCCTGGGTTCAAGCGATTCTCCTGCCTCAGCCTCCCGAGTAGCTGGAATTACAGGCACCTGCCAACATGCCAGGCTAATTGCTTGTATTTTTAGTAGAGATGGGGTTCACCATGTTGACCAGACTGGTCTCGAACTCCTGACCTCAGGTGATCCACCTGCCTCAGCCTCCCAAAGTGCTGGGATTACAGGTGTGAGCCACGGTGCCTGGCCAGTTTTCTTTAAATTGAACTAATAGTAGCTAGTACAGATGGATAATTATGCTTTTGGAGTCCCATAAGTGCTGTCAGTACATACCACATAGAAAGTAACTGTGCTGCACATAAGGGTAAATGGAGGAGATACCTTGGGCAGAGGTAACCATGGTTGCCCTGTGGACTGAGGGGGATGTCTATATGTTATCCCATGCTGTTGCAGCTATCAAGCTCTTACTTAGAACACTATAAAAACAAGTGCAGAATGGTCATGACATAAAACCATGTATTATGGTTAGTGGTTCCTTTTAGACCATAACACAAAGTCACAGAATTTTCAGCTAGATGCTGATTAGTTGACAGGATATCTTCTATTCCTGTAACTTTGGGTGTATTCCTTTTTTTCTCACCAGCCTAAAAAAAAATTTTTTTTTTTTTGAGACAGAGTCTTGCTCTGTCACCTAGGCTTGAGTACAGTGGTGTGATCTCAGCTCATTGCAAATTCCGCCTCCTGGGTTCCAGCAATTCTCCTGCTTCAGCCTCCCAAGTAGCTGGGACTACAGGCGTGTGCCACCATGCCCAGTTAATTTTTGCATTTTTTTTATTAGAGATGGGGTTTCACCATGTTGGCCAGGCTGGTCTCAAACTCCTGACCTCAGGTGATCTGCCCACCTTGACCTTCTAAAATGCTGGGATTACAGGCATGAGCCACCACGCCCGGCCTAAAAGTTTTTTTAAACTCTAATCTTAAATGTTTCATCATTCACACACAGCTTCTTGTAAAAAACAAAAATTCTGTAAAAGAGCATGGATTTTTGACTCTTTGGTATTGGGTATTTCTTTATGCTATGAGGCTGGACATGGCTGATCAGTTTATTCTTAGAAACTGGGTGGACTTACTCTCTAGTATCTAACATGATCTAGAGACCCATCCTATAGCAAAGTTAACGTTTGGGAAAAGAACTGTCATCTAACTTCCTCCCTGTAACCCACCCCGACCATACTTTTCAACATGTTTTGACTAGTCTTCTACATCATTTATTCTTCTATACGGACTTTAAAATGACCATACTGACTGAGGGAGATAATTTGGCAGCTTCATAAGTTAAGGAGCAGAACCCTGTGGATTTATTCTAAAATCTTGAATCTATTTTAAGCTTCATGACCCAGGAGAAATAGCTGAAAGCTATTCCTAGAGTATGGTTGAAAAATTCAGAGCAGTGTTCTTTTCTCAGTTGACATGACTTCAAATGTCATTCTTTGTAGATGAATCCTTTATCCCTCCAAATAGCCTCTTCTCACTCCACTTTAGCTACCTTGGAGAACATTTCTACTTAATAACTCAGCATGTTTGTACTACACCACCTCCACACTTATACTACTCCTTATTTGCTTTTTTGTATTAAAGATAGTATACCAAGTTGTCAGGTGTAGCTAGGCCAGAATTCGTAGATTCTTCACAGGTTGCCCATATTTCATTAGCTGTCCTATCTTGTTTAATCTTCTTGCATTACCACTATCTGTACTCCTATTCTGACCTTTATCACTTCATATCCAAATTGTCTTCTTAACTAGACCTGTTGCTCTCCATGTGCACACAGTCTTTCCCATCTTCCTCCCAGTCTCTACCCACCTAGATCTCTCCTAACAGAATCTGGGTCATCTTTATATCAATACCAGAGAATCTTCTAAAAGAAGTGCTATGATATTTTCATGATAACACCTATTAATGTACTTCTAGATATTTCGTGTTGTTTAAAAGAAGACCACAGGATGTAATGTTTAAAAGAAGACCACAGGATGTAAAAACTAGAGAAATCTTAGAGTCTGTCTCACCTTCTGAATAAGTATGAAGCCAGTAGTGCTTAAATGTCAACCTAGGAACTGGCCATTGGACTTCTTTATTTCTGTAGTTTGTGGTCTTTGCTAACTTTTAAGTTGACATTCAGTACCCTTGGCAATCTGGCACTTGTTTACCTTTGCAGCCTTATCTCTGGGTCCTGCACATAAGCCCTTAGCTCTGCACCAGTTGCCCTTCATTACAAATATGTCTTTGCTTTCCTCATTTATTCCACCAATGTTAATCAAGTGATTAAAGTGTTCCAAGGGCCATGCTTAAAGAGAGAACTCAGATCTAAGATCCCTTCCATTTGTCCAACTTTTTACAGGATGGTCTCCTAACCAGAATGACTTCCTTTCCTTTGCCCATTAATGTTCTCTTCAAGGGCTGCATCCTTCACTGCATAGACTTAATTTTCTCTCCTCTGAATTACAATAGCAGTTAGTGTTCCTATTTTTTACCATTTATTCAAGCACTCTCTACTGTTAAACATTGTGTCAACTTGTTGCTGTGCATTATATTTCATGGTAACCTTTTTAGTAGCAACATGATTTGTTGTAACATTGTCTCTATATTTACTGTCCATGCATAAAATCTTTTTGATGGACATGGAATAACACCTGCCTAAATGGTTACAACTGTTATATTCCTGGATAGAACTTCATATCATAAAAATGTCATTTCTCTCAAATATGTATGTATGTCATTAAAGATAGTACCAAGGTAGTACCAAATATATGTTGAGATAATACCATATTACATTGAGATAGTACCAAATTACATTAAGATAGTACTAAATATATATGACATACATATATATGTTTGAGAGAAATGTATATGTATATATTAGAGAGAAATGTTTTTATGGTGTGTCTATTCACACAAATCTAGTAAGAATTTGAATGAATTTTTCTAGATGGTGAGGAACCAGATAATACAGTTTTAACATTCATATGGAGGAATTAATGATGTACATGACTACTCAAGAACATTTTGAATAAGGCATGAGGAGGGGTGCTTTTCTAGATAGACTTTTTTATACTGCTACTTTAATAAAATAAGATTGTGACACAGGAAAAGAAATTAGAGGAATAGAGCAACTGAATTTGGAAATAGATCACACACACACTTTAATTGTGAGAATGTAAATCACTAGAATCTTAAGTGAAAGTGATCTGTTAACATCTGTTAAAAATATACAACCCCTTTGACCCAGCAATTCCTCTTCTGAAAACTATCCCATAGATGTCACACTATGGTGCTTTTCAGTTAAACGGACAGGGATGGATGTTCATTGCTTTATTTGTAGCAGCAAAGCAAAACAAAACAGGAAACAACTTGAATGACTATAGAGGAGAAGTTGACCAAATTATGGGAAATCGTTATATGAGGATGTTATGCAACTAAAAAGAATTTCTTGACCTGAAAGAGAATGTCCATGATATAGTGTTAAATGAAAAAAAAAAGAGCAAGTTACAAGGTAATTTGTATAATATAACCCTATTTTGGTTTGTTTAAGGAAGTGAAACATTGTTTATGTGTATATACTTGAGTTTTTGCTCAGGAGTAGAAGGATAGATTCCAGGCTATTAGCAGTGGCTACCTAAGAGAGTGGAAAGGGAAAGGAGCAGTGAAGAGGCAAGTTAAAGCCACTGGTATATCTTGGTATTGTTTTGCTTGTTACAGTAATCATTCTTCATCATTCAAAAATAATATTTTAATGAAAATGGAAATAATTCTAGTTTCTGGTGATGACTAAGTTCAGAACCATCTCTGTTGTGTTTAAGTAGTCATGTTAGGGATATCTGAGTCCTACTGCCAAGTTAGGGCAAAAAGTGGAATAACATAAGTGGAAATAAAAATAAAAGTAATTTTCCCTGGCACATATCTGGCAGCCCTCTTAAATGAACGGTGTCTTAAACTTAAGGCAGGCAATAATTGGGAAAGAGGAAGGCAAGCCTTGCTTACAAATTGATATCATATATCTTATTGTGCAATTGCATGAATCCTGGCAATCAAAGAAACAAAATTCATGTATATTTTTACTCAGAGCCTTTAATAATCATTTGCTTCTAACTGAATGTATACGGAAGACATCATAATTTGATTTAGAAAGGAAATTATAATAGTCTTCTTAATACTGTGTAAGTACAAGGAATGGTGTTTAATGAGAAGATCGTGTGTCATGGACTTTACTGGTCACCCTAATAGAAACCTTTGTTACTATTAAAATATGGGCTGGTCATTTGGAATGAAATTTCTGGACTGCACTTTTCTAGTAATGGTGGTTTCTCTCAACTATGTTTAATAAAATATATATGTTATAGAGTGTTGATAACTTTACGTTAAAAGCCTGAAAGACTTGACATTTGAAATACTGCAAATTACTGTACCTTTTTAAAAAATAGTAGTATATCTGAAATGTTAAATAAATGTTTTTTATTTCCAAGATTCAGTCTGGTCCACTAAAAATCTCTAGTGTATCAGAAGTAATGAAAGAATCTAAACAGCCTGCCTCACAACTCCAGAAACAAAAGGGAGATACTGCAGCTTCAGAAACAGGTACTTATATTTTAACCATCTTTTTAAAATTCTAGGTAAATCTCTTCACCAATTATTATTATTATTGTTATTATTATTATTATTATTATTATTTTTCTTGAGACAGAGTTTCGCTCTTGTTGCCCAGGCTGGAGTGCAATGGCATGATCTCGGCTCACCGCAGCCTCCACCTCCTGGGTTCAAGCAATTCTCCTGCCTCAGACTTCCGAGTAGCTGGGATTACAGGCATGTGCCAGCACACTCCGCTAATTTTCTATTTTTACTAGAGGTGGAGTTTCTCCATGTTGGTCAGGCCGGTCTCAAACTCCCGCCCTCAGGTGATCCACCCGCCTCGGCCTCCCAAAGTGCTGCGATTACAGGCATGAGCCACCATGCCCAGCCTCTTCACCAATTCTCTATCCTCTCTTCTTTCTTAGTGATGAAAGTGTCTTGCTCTAGTCCCTGCAGATATTTTTTGACTTCAGAAACTACCAGTCACCTCACCCTAATTTACAGCACTTGCCTGTTGAACTCTAACCTGTTCAGTATACATTTGAACTTCTTATGTTTCTCCTTTGTTGCATCTGTTCTTAATTAAATCACCCGACTTTAATTCAGCAGATATTTACTGTGTTTTCTGTGCTAGACATTCTTGTAAGCCCTGGGGAAATAGCCATGAACAAAACAGTTAAAAAAAAATTCCAGCTAATATTTCTTGATTGGATAAGGAGAGGGAATAAACAAGTAAAATGTATAGGATGTCAGACATTGTGGGAAGGAATACTGCAGTTTTAAATGGAGTGTGTAAGGAATACCTTACCTGGAAGGGGTTATCTGAGCAAAGATTAGAAAGACATAAGGAGGGTAAGTCATGTAAAAGGGTGGTGGGGAAAAGCATCCCAGGCAGCAGGATTAGCTGGTGTAGAGGCTTGACATATTCAAGCAAAGGGCAGATGAGGCTAGAGTGAATTGAGTAAGGGGAGAACAGGAGCAAATGAGGTCAGAGAGGGAGCAAAAAGTTTATTGTGGCAGTCCTTGGAAGCCATTGTAATAATTTTATTTTAGGCCAGGTGCAGGGGCTCATGTCTGTAATCCCAGCACTTTGGGAAGCCAAGGTGGGAGGATCACCTAAGCCCAGGAGTTTGAAAGCAGCCTGGGCAACATAGCAAGATCCTGTTTCTATAAAAAATTAAAAATTAGCTAGGGATGGTGGTGCATGCCTGTAGTCCCAGCACTTGGGAGGGAGGACCACTTGAGCCCAGGAGGTTGAGGCTGCAGTGAGCTCTGATTGCACCACTACACTCCAGCCTGGGTGACAGGGCAAGACTCTGTCTCAAACAAACAAAAGAAAATGTTTCATGTTCTGGGTGGGATGGGAAGAGAATGCTGAGCCAGGGGATTGATAATTGACTGTTACTTGGTTTAAAACCAAGGCCGGGCACAGTGGCTAACACCTGTAATCCCAGCACTTTGGGAGGCCGAGGAGGGAGGATCACTTGAGCCTAGGAGTTTGAGACCAGCCTGGGCAAGAGAGGCAGACCCTATATCTACAAAAAAATTTAAAAATTAGCGAAGTGTGATGGTACACACCTGTAGTCCCAGCTATGTGCCAGATGCTGAGGTGGGGGTATTGCTTGTTCCTGGGAGTTCGAGGTTGCAGTGAGCCATGATAGTGCCACTATACTCCAGCCTGGGCAACAGAGTGAGACCTTGTCTCAAAAATAAAAATCAATCAATCAATAAATATATAAAATACTACACACAAAAATGATTGATTGATTGATAGAGATGGGGTCTTGCTATGTTGGCCATGTTGGTCTTGGCCTCAAGCAGTCCTTCCATCTTGGCCTCCCAAAGTGTGCAAAAAAAAAAAAAATTATATATATATATATGTATATGTATATTTTAACTCAGTTCTGTTCTTGATCACTGTGACCTTTCATCTTTGTGTTTAAAACTATAATCTTTTTCCTGCTCACACGTCTTCCACCTCTCTTCAAAGCAATTAAAAAATATTCTGTTTAGTTGCTTTCTTTTGTCTGTCTTCATCATCAACAGGCTTTTTCCTATGTTATTCTTTTTCCATGTTGTATAAACGTCCACTTCTTGTGTGTTAATATTTAATATTATTACTAGAAGCCTTGCCTGGAATAATGTTGGTTAAAATGTGGGTGGATGCAGACAAGACTTCTTTTCTTTTGTTCTTTCCCAACCATTGTCCATTTTGTGTGAGTTTATATATGCAGTGGACAGTGCTCCTGTTTGTGTGTTATTCAAACGTGGCAGTACAAATATTTGTGTCTTTAAGGAGTCAGATGTGAAGTGGGTGGTGATGGTAGTAAATTCTTGTCTGTTTCTCTGTTAATCTAGGAAAGTATAGATACCATGAGTAACATATATTTATAGCACCTACAGAAGCAGCTCAAATTATTTCTGCAGCAGGTGATACCCTGTCAGTCCCAGCCCCTGCAGTTCAGCCTGAGGAATCTTTAAAAACTGATTACCCTGAAATTGGTGAAGGAAAACCCACACCTGCGCTTTCAGGTAATTTAATTATTTCTATTTGTTATTTTATGAATGATATGCTCATCAGAACTATTTAATGCCTAGGTAACATGTAGGCACTATGTATACATTTACACTAGGTTCAGGTCTTCAGACTTTCTTAGGAAATTTTAAAATTTAAATGTCCAAATACATCTTTTAAACAAGGAGATTAAAGACTGATTCCTATTTCTTCATTTTGGAATCATTAAGAGTAATGATAATGATTTTAGAATTCTTACCACAGAAATGCCCTGTGTTGATACAACTGGCCAGTACAAATGATGCTGGTTTTTATATCCCTGTTAGCTATTAAAATTCTGTGCTGAAATTTGATTTCCTCTTATTTACTTTTGCTGCAAGAAGAAGCATCTTCATCTTCTATAAGGGAGCGACCACCTGAAGAAGTTGCAGCTCGCCTTGCACAACAGGAAAAACAAGAACAAGTTAAAATTGAGTGTATGTAAACCAGATAGCTTCTTAAGGATTTTGGGTCATCTCCCAGTTGCTCTCTTCTTAAACTATCAGCACAAGTTTGTCATCTGTCAGCTAGTTGTGGTTTCTTTTGTTGCTATTGTTGTTTTTTAGTGGCATTGCTTTATTCACCACCTTCATTTCATCCCAACTTCTTTTACCCAAGTGACAAAGGCTATTTTTAGTGTATAGTTGGTGAAAACTCTAAATAATACTAAAGATTATGTTAGCACTAAAGATTATTTATACTCTGGGTAACAGAAATTGATTATTTATGTTTTAACAGCTTGCCTAAAAGTCCTTTATTTTTTTGAGACAGGCTCTTTTTTTCTGTCACCCAGGCTGGAGTGCGGTGGCACTGTCATGGCTCACTGCAGCCTCAGCCTTCCAGGCCGAAGCCATCGAAGCCTCCTCTGTAGCTGGGACTACAGGTGCGCGTACCACCATACCCAGCTAATTTTTAAAAAAATTTTTATAGACACAGGCATCTCACTATGTTGCCTAGACTGGTCTCGTACTCCTGGGCTCAAGTGATCCTCCCACCTTGGACTCCCAAAGTGCTGGGATTACAGGCGTGAGCCCCTGTACCCAGCCCTAAGAGTCTTTTATTAATAATTGTCAATTTATAATTGTAAATAACTGTTGGTTAAGAATTGTAAATTTATTTGTTGGAGTCAGAATGGCTTACACTGCCTCATCATCTAGCCTCTGGACTCTCTAGTAGTGCTCTCGTCTGACACTGGTGGGGCATGGAATGTTCTACACATCGCTGGTTTCCAGCTAACAAGCATATTCCTTTTTAAGTTTCAATTTTATGGTTTTTTTGTTTGTTTGTTTTTAAGAGATGGGCTCTTGCTATGTTGGTCAGGGTAGTGTTGGACTCTTGGCCTCAAGAAGTCCTCCCACCTTGGCCTCCCAAAGTGCTGGGATTACAGGCATGAGCTATCACGCCTGGCCAAGTTTTTTATTATTATTTTTGCTGTCCTTGGTAGGTCAGGATTCTTAAATTTTTCAATGGTTTAAAAAAGGTAATAGATACTTATAAATTTATTTTTCTGTCTTAAAGCACTTGTAACATGATTTTTTGTACTGTGCTATAATATGTTGATGTCTCTGGAGGTCGTGGGATATAGCTTTTTGCTGGACAGAGAGTTGTTTAAGTACTCATGGCAACTCTTTATAGTTTTTTGATCTCCTCATCATTTGTTTTGTTCCTGTTTCCCTTGTAATGTGCTGGTTCTGCCCTACCCTGAGGAATCAATTTTCTTAGAATAGCATAGGTGTCATTCTGTGCCTATGGCATTAGTTTTGCTACTTGGATTTGGATTTTTGTTTTTCATTTTTTGTATTCTTCTGATTGTGTTACAAATATTTTAGAATATTTAATAAATGACTTCTAAGTGAAATGTTTCTTTTTTCCTACTCCTTTTTTCTTTTAGTCCTATTTTTTCTTCACTTTTCACTTTTCTCTCTTTATCACTTGGGCACCTTGAAATTAAGTTATAAATGTAAGATGGAGATGTCTGCTGTTTCAGCTGTTCTTTTCCTTGCCTGGTTCCTCTCATCTTTCATTTTGGGCAAAGTGAAAATTTTCAGAATTTTATCTGTCACCTCTTAATTCTCCCTCAAACTTGACTTTAAAAATATACATGCATGCATTTGCATGTGAAATATTTATCAAGGATCAAAGGACAGTGACTAGACCTCTGAAGAGGGCTGGAAGCAGCAGGTGCCTCCCAGCAGCCCACTTTCTGTGGCCTCCATAAAGTAGTTCACAACTACCTGTACTTGATGTCCACTGTTCACTCATGCATGTCATGGGATCCTTGTCCCCTTCTCTCTTTGTATCCCCTGCTCTCGTTTCACTTCTATCACTTCTGTCAATTTCTTTTTATTTTCTCCTTATTAATTTTCCTCTTTTATCTTACAGAGGTACCATTTGTAGTTCATCAGGTTCCATTTGTTCATTGCTAGTTTATGCTTCTTTTGCTCAAAATCATCTTTTTTTCTCATTTGTCAAATTTTTTTTTATTTTTTGCCATGTGATATCTTTTATTTTATTTATGTATTTATTTATTTATTTATTTAGAGACAGAGTCTCACTCTGTCACCCAGGCTGGAGTGCAGTGATGCAGTCTCGGCTCACTGCAACATCTGATTCCCAGGTTCACACGATTCTCCCACCTCAGCCTCCCGAGTAGCTGGGACTACAGGCACCCACCACCATGCCTGGATAATTTTTGCATTTTTAGTAGAGATGGGGTTTCACAGTGTTGGCAAGCCTGGTCTCGAATTCGACCTCGGGTGATCTGCCTGCCTCGGCCTTCCAAGGTGCTGGGATTACAAGTGTGAGCCACTGTACCGGCCCATTTATTATTAAATTAGTATTCTCACTAGCCTTCTTTCTTCAAATGCCTTTCTTTTTTTTTTTTTTTTTTTTTTTTTTTTTTGCATTTAGTAAATTATCTAAAATGCGTTGTTTGCTTTACTTTTGGTGGTATTCCTGAGACAGCATATAGAAATGTGATCTTAACAGGTGCCTCTTGAACATTGGTGTCTGCTATTTCTTGAGGCCTTTTGTGGAAGAACACTCTCCATTTCAAGTTGCCTTTGGGTTTTGTTTTGGGGTTTTTTGGCCTATTTTTTTATTTGTCTTTTTCTTTCTCCTGTCTGTTTTCTTATGTCTTGTCAATATAAGTGTTTTGCTATGAGTATTCCTTCTTGCTAAGGGGATGAAAATGGGCACTTCTTTTTCCCTTTGAGTCTGTACAATTGTTGTTTAAAATGAAGAAAGCTGATGGATTTGTTGAGTTTATAGCCACAAATATGTAAAAGGAGCTATATTGTCCTAAACCTTGTTTCTCCCATTTGAAATACATTACCCTTCTTTAAATAATTTTGAGGAAAAAAAACCACTTTTATTTTGAAAAGTTTAGATATACAGAAGAGAAAAAGTAGGCTGGGCATGGTGGCTCATGTCTGTAATCCCAGCACTTGGAGAGGCTGAGGTGGGCAGATCACGAGGTCAGGAGATCGAGACCATCCTGGCTCACACGGTGAAACCCCGTCTCTACTAAAAATACAAAAAAATTAGCCAAGCGTGGTGGCAGGCGCCTGTAGTCCCAGCTACTCAGGAGGCTGTGGCAGGAGAATCACATGAACTTGGGAGGCAGAGGTTGCAGTGAACTGAGATCATGCCACTGCACTCCGGCCTGAGCGGTAGAGTGAGAGTCCATCTCCAAAAAAAAAAAAAAAAAAAAAAGCACGGTGGCTCACGTCTGTAATCCCAACACTTTGGGAGGCCAAGGCAGGCAGATCAGGAGGTCAGGAGATCAAGACCATCCTGGCTAACACAGTGAAACCCCGTCTCTACTAAAAAATACAAAAAAATTAGCTGGGCGTGGTGGCAGGCGCCTGTAGTCCCAGCTACTCGGGAGGCTGAGGCAGGAGAATCACATGAACCCGGCAGGTGGAGTTCACAGTGACCCGAGATCGTGCCGTTGCACTCCAGCCTGGGCGACAGAGCAAGACTCCATCTCAAAAAAAAAAAGAAGTAATAAATCTTCATACATTTATCATCCAGACTAAATTATCAGTATTTTACCATACTTTTTTTTTTTTTTAAGATGGAGTCTCACTCTGTCGCCCAGGCTGGAGTGCGGTGGCGCGATCTCGGCTCACTGCAACCTCCACCTCCCGGGTTCAAGCGGTTCTCCTGCCTCAGCCTCCCGAGTAGCTGGGACTACAGGCACCCGCCACCATGCCCGGCTAATTTTTGTATTTTTAGTAGAGATGAGGTTTCACCACATTGGTCAGGCTGGTCTCAAACTCCTGACCTTGTGATCCACCCAGCTCGACCTCCCAAAGTGCTGGGATTATAGGCGTGAGCCACCGCACCCACCCTTTACCATACTGTTAAGTGAAACTTTGATTCCCTAAATTTGAGTCTTGTGTATTTTGTTGTTCCTTTTTAAATTTTTTGGGAAATGCAATGGAAGACTAAATAGGAGAACAGCAAAAGTTTAGTCATTTATGGGGTAGGGATTTGTTTTTTAACTGTTCTTTTTTTTTTTTTCTTAAGCTCTAGCCAAGAGCTTAGAAGATGCTCTGAGGCAAACTGCAAGTGTCACTCTGCAGGCTATTGCAGCTCAGAATGCTGCAGTCCAGGCTGTCAATGCACACTCCAACATATTGAAAGCCGCCATGGACAATTCTGAGGTGAGCCCAGTGAATGTTATGACTTGGGGTCAAAAGAAAATCGGGGGTGGAGAGAAGTGTAATATTTAATAGACTGCTTTCTTCCTTATGATACAGGCTTTCTCTCACTAGGGGAAGATACCTTTTTTTGTTATTGTTTTGAGACGGAGTCTTGCTCTGTCGCCTGGGCTGGAGTCCAGTGGTGCGATCTCGGCTCACTGCCACCTCCACCTACCAGGTTCAAGCGATTCTCCTGCCTCAGCTTCCCGAGTAGCTGGGATTACAGGCACCCACCACCATACCCGGCTAATTTTTGTACTTTTAGTAGATACAGGGTTTGCCATTTTGGCCAGGCTGGACTGGAACTCTTGACCTCAAGTGATCTGCCTGCCTCAGCCTCCCAAAATGTTGAGATTGCAGACATGAGCCACTGTGCTTGGCCTTAGAGTAATTATCTTTAAAAAACAAAATGAAAAAAGCCTTTAAATTTTTTAGAATGAATTTTATACATTGTGCTTTATTTTATCTTACAACACTGATGCAGTACAGTAATTCAGATTTGCTTTCATATTTTAATAGTGCTTAAATGTTTTTGTTGTTTGCTTTAAAATTGCTATTTCCATAGATAAACTTTTAAAGATACTTTTCAAACTTGACCTGCAGTGTTTTTTTTTTGTTTGTTTGTTTGTTTTGAGACGGAGTCTCGCTCTGTTCCCCAGGCTGGAGTGCAGTGGCGCGATCTCGGCTCACTGCAAGCTCCGCCCCCGGGATCACACCATTCTCCTGCCTCAGCCTCCTGAGTAGCTGGGACTACAGGCGCCCGCCACCGTGCCCGGCTAATTTTTTTTTTGTATTTTTAGTAGCGACGAGGTTTCAACGTGGTCTCGATCTCCTGACCTTGTGATCCGCCCGCCTTGGCCTCCCATAGTGCTGGGATTACAGGCATGAGCCACCGCGCCTGGCCTTGACTTGCAGTTTTAAGAAATAATACAGAGAGATCCCATGTTCCCTGAAACACCTGCTATTTTAAATGCTTATGATTATTTAATTTATGCTAAACACTTCAAAGAATGAAGTAATAACATTGATTTTTCAAAATTTAATACTGGGACCTAATAAATTATTTTATAATTACATTAAGTTACTTACTGTGTATAAATGTATCTCTATTCCAGGTCATTTAAGGAGTAAATTAAAGTAAAATACATAAATTATTAATCTTAAGGATCAGGATCATACATGGTCAGTAAAGTTACTATGCCGTTATAACTCTAGTTTGTAAAAAAAATTTACACACACTTTACATTGTTTCAGTCCTATATACTTATATTACAAAAGAGTTTAATTAGACCTCTGATGTTAGTAGCAAGAAACTACAACCTTTGAAAACTTAAGGAAAATTCCATTTTAGTCAAAGTCCAAGAAAAATACTTAAATATCAGAGTTCAGTCAGCAAAGTGGAAACCACTCAGGAAATTTAATTTGCTTGTTACAGATATGGGAAGGCTAGAAGTTGCATGATGTCAGGGTGTTGGGTTCAAACCCAAGTAGACCAGTATCCCTCAGAAGGACACCGATTAGAAGCTTTAAATGCCATGTTACTACTTGGGTATAAGGGTACACAAGGTGGTATTTCGTCTTCCCAGTGCACATAATGTGTAGCACATGGTGATTAGACAGTGTAAAATCTATTGCAGTCAAGATTTTACAACCTAATGGTAGCAGTTAACAGATTAGAGTATTAGCTAATGTACAAAATAATTAGAAAAATGTATGGACACGTTTTGAAATGTTAAGAATGAATTCCAGCTTTCTTTTTTTCTAGTAGAAGCTACAGGTGCACATGTAATTTCTAGTATATGCTGAATAACTTTCACAAAGCAGTGTTTATGAAGAATTGGATTTGGTAATAGTGGGATTTAGTTTGATTGTAGGGGAATCTGTGTCTGTTACAGAGTAGGTTTTCCTTGGACTTCTGTAAGCAGGAGTACCTTCAACAAGGGTGATAAATGTTGGCCCCCAGATATGTCATTGACATTTACATGCTTTGTGATTCTGTTTGGGTCGGTTCATGTGGCCCAAATCAGCGTCCATTCTTTTTTTTTTGTTTTTGAGACAGAGTCTCGCTCTGTCACCAGGCTGGAGTGCAGTGGCATGATCTCTGCTCACTGCAGCCTCCACCTCCCAGGTTCAAGCAATTCTCCTGCCTTAGCCTCCCAAGTAGCTGAAATTACAGGTGCCCACCACCACACCTGGCTAATTTTTGTATGTTTAGTAGAGAGAGGGTTTCACTATGTTGGCCAGGCTGGTCTCGAACTCCTGACCTTAAGTAATCCACCTGCCTCCCCCTCCCAAAGTGCTGGGATTATAGGCACAAGCCGCCATGTCTGGCACCAAATCAGTATCCATTCTTGATGTATTTTATTTTCAAGATGACTAAAGTGGGCCAGGCACAGTGGCTCATGCCTGTAATCCCAGCACTGTGGGAGGCTGAGGCAGGCAGATCATTTGAGGTCAGGAATTCAAGACCAGCCTGACCAACATGGAGAAACCCCAGTTCTACTAAAAATATATAATTAGCTGAGCATGGTGGCCCATGCCTGTAATCCCAGCTACTCGGGAGACTGACGCAAGAGAATCACTTGAACCTGGGAGGCGGAGGTTGTGGTGAGCCAAGATCGAGCCATTGCACTCCAGCCTGGGCAACAAGAGTGAAACTCCATCTCAAAAAAAAAAAAGACTACAGTGGGAACTCACTGAAACATCAACTTTATTTTCACATCATAAGAT
>NW_016817889.1:733968-752657 GCF_001698545.2 Rhinopithecus bieti | reverse complement strand
TTTCTTTTTTTTGTTTTTTTTTGAGATGGAGTCTTGCTCTGTCACCCAGTCTGGAGTGCAATAGCATGATCTCGGCTCACTGCAACCTCTGCCTCCCAGGTTCAAGCGATTCTCCTGCATCAGCCTCCCGAGTAGATGGGACTACAGGTGCCCGTCACCACACCCATCTTAGTAGAGATGGGGTTTCACCATATTGGCCAGGCTGGTCTCAAACTCCTGACCTCAGGTGATCTGCTCACCTCAGACTCCCAAAGTGCTGGGATTACAGTTGCGAGCCACTGCACCTGGCTACATAGAACATTTAAAAAGCAATACACGAAGAAAAGTACAAATATTTCTTCTAAATGTGTGGGCTCTTAACCTAGAGTTGAGTCTGTAGATAGAATTCAGGTGCTCATTGAACTTGAAGGAGGGAAACATCTTTATTTTCCCGAGCCTCAAATTGAAATTTAAAACCATTTTCTTCAACTATGAATACTGGCAGCAAACCACAGTAGTGTTAGCAGTACTGTGACCATGTCACCAATACAAAGCACAGATGTTTTCAGATCACATTATAGTACTTGCAGATCTCTTGAATATTATGTATGCTCATCACTAGTTCTAAATAGGATATTTATTAGTTCTACCACTAGATCTTGTTTATTATTTCACATTTTTTTTTGCTTTTGAGACAGGGTCTTGCTCTGTCACCCAGGCTGGAGTGTGGTGGTGTGATTACGGCTCAGTGTGGCCTCATTGCGGGCTCAGATGATCCTCCCAGATCAGCCCCTCAAGTAGCTGGCACCACAGGCATGAGCCACTACGCCTGGCTGTTTTTTTTATTTTGTTGAAATGGGGTCTCCCTATGTTGTTCAGGCTGGTCTCAAACAACTGGGCTTAAGTGATTCTGCTAGAGTGCTGGGATTACAGGCATGAGCCACTGAACCACGTCTAGGCCCTGAGTGTTCTGGGTACCTTGCACCCCCTCATAATGTGAGCCTCTTGCTGCACTTAGTGGTATTAGTGTTAGAGGGTTTTCTTCCTAATATATTCCCTAAATATGAGCCAGCTCTGCTTCAAAAAGTGGCAATCAGTTCCATAGCTGGAGAAAAACGTGTTGGATCTGCCTAAGATTTTCAAGGAAAACTTTTTTTTTAGAAGGAGTCTTGCTGTGTCACCAGGCTGGAGTGCAGTGGCGTGATCTCAGCTCATTGCAACCTCCACCTCCTGGGTTCAAGCGATTCTCCTGCCTCAGCCTCCCTAGTAGCTGGGATTACAGGCGCCCACCACCACGCCCAGCTAATTTTTGTATTTTTAGTAGAGACGGGGTTTCACCATGTTGGCCAGGATGATCTCGCTCTCTTGACCTCATGATCTGCCCATCTCAGCCTCCCGATGTGCTAGGATTATAGGCGTGAGCCACTGCGCCTGGCCAAAATTTTTTTTTTTTTAATACACAATTCATATACCGTAAGAGTCACCACAAGGGAGGTTTTTGAGAATAGTTGACTTATATGTAACTAATTAGGAAGAGTAATTCTTTAGAGTAACATTTAGGCGGAATAAGGATCATACAAATATGTAAACCTGCTATTTATCCTTAAACTCTGATTTATCCTTAAACTCAAAAACATCCTTTTGAGAATCTTTAAAAAAAAAAAAAAAAAACCCCTTAAAAAATGCTTATATGGCCGGGCAGTGGCTCATGCCTGTAATCCCAGCACTTTGAGAGGCTGACGTGGGCGGATCGTAAGCCTTAAATTAAGAACATAAGCCTTAAATTAAGAGTTCTTACTCTGGAGAAATATTGCATATAAATTTTTACCTTTGACTTCAATGTCACATATTTCTGTGTTTAATCTTGTTGGCCTATCATATGACAATAATAGCAATTATTTATTATATAATTAAAATGTTTTGTTTAGATTGCAGGCGAGAAGAAATCTGCTCAGTGGCGCACAGTGGAGGGTGCATTGAAGGAACGCAGAAAGGCAGTAGATGAAGCTGCCGATGCCCTTCTCAAAGCCAAGTAATTACTCATGGACTTTAACAAGTAATTAGGGCCTCCTGGTGGCTTTCTTTGGGCTGGGTTTTTTTGTATTGTCTGTATAGAATAAAGAGGAGGTAGAGAAACCCTTCCTTCCCTTTTCCACCCGTGCTTGTTCTGAATTGGCATTAGGAACTCGTACAAAGGTGTAAAAAGAGAGAAGGAATAAAATATAATTAGTCCAGGCTGGGTACAGTGGCTCACACCTGTAATCTTAGTACTTTGGGAGGCCTAGGAGGCAGATCACCTGAGACCAAGAGTTTGAGCCATCCTATCCAGCATGGTGAGACCCTGTCTCTACTAAAAATGCAAATATCAGCAAGGCATGGTGGTGTGCGCCTGTAGTCCCCGCTACTCGGGAGGCTGAGGTAGGAGAATCACTTGAACCCAGGAGGCAGCGGTTGCAGTGAGATGAGTTTGTGCCACTGCACTCCAGCCTAGGCGACAGAGCGAGACTCCGTCTCAAAATGTATATATATAAAATTAGGCCAGAATAAATTTGGCAGAAACTTATATAAAGGATTTTTTTTTTTTTAATTCATGGTCTTGCTCTGTCGCCCATGCAGGAGTACAGGGGCATGATCAGGGCTCATTGCAGCCTCAACCTCCCGGGCTCAAGCCATCCTCCCGCCTCAGCCCCCTGAGTAGCTGGGACTGGCATGAGCCACCATACCCAGACATATAGAGGATCTTATATAAAAGTCAGTTTTGCTTTGGATTATTGCTTAGATGATGTATCTCTTCAGATGTGCTGAGATTCTGCTGTAATTTTAAGATTTTACTGGGACAGTTTGGGTAGTTTATCAGAATGTAGAAAGTATGTCACAGTCTGTTTGCCTTAACAACCAAAATAGTGAGTATGTAATAGGTATGCCACCTTGACCTTGATTCCTGGAAGTTGGCTAAAACTAGCATGGAACAAGCATACCCAGATATAAGATCAACCTCCGTTGGTGGAAACCTCTATTTGACTAAAGATCCTCATCAGCAGTATGGAATAGTTATTTGTCACTCAAAATTTTGCTGTCTTTCTTAGGAAAATATTTATTCTTAGTAGAGAAAGAAGTCTTTGATAAAACCAGCATATCTTTTAGGAGATTTAAGGCATTATGCTCATATCACTTTGAGTTCTGTGTTTTATGGTGGGTAGAGCACAGTCTGTCTGACTTACGAAATATTCTGAGTCGTGAGGGCTCCCTGAGTCCCAGTTAAGTATTTGCTCAGTGAGGTTTTTGGCCTTCTCCTGTGCCTTTGCCTTCCTTAGCTCTCTCTCATTGGTTGGTGAGTCAGGTTGATCCTTGCAAGGGCTGCTGTTTATTGCATGCTCATGATTCGGCCAGGCACTAAGTACTTCTCATGAATTAACTTCTCTTCCTTACACAAAAGCGTGTAGGAAATGAAAGGCTGATATGGGAGCTGAATCTGGGGATCTTATTCTAAAGTCTGAGTCACTCCATATACCATATTCCCTCTCTGGTTCACTCTAGTAAATCTAGCTTCTAACCAAGATGTTTTCAGTTGTTGATGAGAAAAGCCTCTCGTTTATTGACTCCAAAAAAGCACTGATGCTTGTTCAAAGGTAGTGAGTTAGCTCAGTTGATTGTTCACAGTCAGTTATGGATGGAACTCTCTCGCTTTAGTCTTTCCTCTCTTCTTACTATTGCACTTGACTAGTCTTTAAAAAAAAAAGAAAAAGCAGTTACATTTCTTTCATTGACTTTTCTTTTCGTTTTTTAAAATAAAATAGAGACATGGTTTCCCTATGTTGCCCAGGCTGGTCTTGAAGTCCTGGACTCAAGTGATCTTCCTGCCTTGGCCTCCCAAAGTGCTGGGATTACAGGCATCAGCCACTACTCCTGGCCTCTTTCATAGACTTAACAATTATATACTCTACTGACATTAAAACTCCTTAATACAGTTGACAAAATCTTTGTTTTGTTGGTTTCCAGAGAAGAGTTAGAGAAGATGAAAAGTGTGATTGAAAATGCAAAGAAAAAAGAGGTTACTGGGGCCAAGCCTCATATATCTGCTGCAGAGGGTAAACTTCACAACATGATAGTTGATCTGGATAATGTGGTCAAAAAGGTATGTTTCCTACCTTATAATATTTTATATTTTAAAATATAATCTCTTAAAGGATTTTAAGGATTTAGGAAAACAGTAAATTCCTACCATCTCCCCCTCTTTTCTCCTGCAAAATATATTAGTTGTTACTGTTTTAAAAAATTTGCCTTGGCTGGGTGTCGTGGTTCACACCTGTAATCCCAACACTTTGGCAGGCTGAGGCGGGCAGATCACTTGAGCCCAGGAGTTTGAGACCAGCCTGGGCAACATGGTGTGAAACTCTGTTTCTACAAAAAATACAAAAAATTAAGTGGGCGTGTTGGTGTGCGCCTGTAGTCCTAGCTGCTCAGGAGACTGAGGTGAGAGGATGGCTTGGGCCCGGGAGGTTGAGGCTGCAGTGAGCTGAGATGGTGCCACTGCACTCCATCCTGGGTGACAGTGAAACCCTGTCAAAAAAAAAAAAAATTTTGCCTTGGACACCAGCCAAGTGGATTGTTCTGTATTGTTGATACTTTCTATAATTAACATTTTTGGTTATGATTTTGTCACTTATGAAAATGTCCATTTTGTAGCAGATCTTCTGGCTGCATTTATGTGATCTGTATGGAGGGAGGGGGCCTAGTAAGATGGGAAAGGGCCTGTCCATGGTATTTGAATAGGAATTAGAAGGAAACAAATAAGGCTTATGTTTCATTTCTGAGCTTCAGATTTCCTTACACATTTCCAACGAAATATAAACAAAAGAAGGAATACTACTTCTGTTTCTTGGAATGTTTGTGGTACTTTTTGTTCGATTTATCATATACCCTTTGTATTTGCTCAGGTCCAGGCAGCTCAGTCTGAGGCTAAGGTTGTATCTCAGTATCATGAGCTGGTGGTCCAAGCTCGGGACGACTTTAAACGAGAGCTAGACAGTATTACTCCAGAAGTCCTTCCTGGGTGGAAAGGAATGAGTAAGTACAACTGAAGTAATGTTTTTTTTCGATGTTTTAACAACTAATCAACGAATCTAAACTTGCTTCATCTCCATCTTAGTCCAAATCCCTCTGACATGCATGCATATCTCTTTTTGTGTACAGTACACTGTTTCAGCATTTTATTTTAACCACAATCATTACAGATGACACAGCCGCGACAGTACTCTTGTAGTTTTAGCCGTGATGAACATGAGTTTCAGCTAGTGTTTAATTTCATAATCCGTGATTGGTTCTGTTCTGATCTTTGCTGCTCAAAAAAAAAAAAAGTTTGAAATTCAAGTGAACACAAGTGACATTATAACCTTGATGCTACTGAAGTGTTATTGTATATGTATAAGTATTTTTTAAAACCTTGTTACTTTAAAAGTATTTGTAGTGAATTATTTAAAGCACACTTTATGTCTGCTCTGTGACAAAACAACACTTTGTTGAAAATGTACCTAGGGACCCTGCACTGAGAAAGGAACGAGCTGTCTGGCTATCCACTTCCTCAGGCTGATACTACAGAGAACTTTGATGCTGAAGTCGTTTCATGGTGTAACTATAGTCACATTTCCTTGAAGTTCTGTGACAGTACTGAGAATCACAGAGATCACCCGTCTCAGCAAAATTAAAATACTGTTTATTTTTATTTTTATTTTTTGTTGCCCAGGCTGCAGTGCAGTCCTCCACCTCCCGGGTTCAAGCGATCCTCCTGCCTCAGCTTCCCAAATATCTGGGATTACAAGCATGCGACACCACACCAGGCTATTTTTTTGTACCTTTTCTTTTTTTCTTTTTTTTTTTTTTTGAGACGGAGTTTTACTTTTGTTGCCTAGGCTGCAGTGCAGTGGCGCTATCTTGGCTCACTGCAACCTCTGCCTCCCAGGTTCAAGCAGTTCTCCTCCCTAAGCCTCTCAAGTGCTGAGATTACAGGTGTGAGCCACTGCGCCCTACCAGTTTTTTTGTGCTTTCAGTAGAGACAGGGTTTTGCCATTTTGGCCAGACCGGTCTTGAACTCCTGACCTAAAGTGATCACCTTGGCCTCCCAAAGTGCTGGGATTACAGGTGTGAGCCACCACACCTGGCTTAAAACACTGTTCAAATGTTAGCATTTGTTAGAAAGGAGACTTCTCATGTCGTAGGCCTCTCCAGGCTGAAGGTATCAGGGTTGCCTCAAAGAACCATGGCTGGTCTAAGGAGTGAAGTGAAACACCAGTGCAAGGATTTATAATCATTCTGCATCATGGCCATCCAGGGAGACTAAATGTCAAGAAATGGAGTTAAGGCTGTCAAAAGATAACTCAGACATTTAGCTCTTTGAATGCAGTTGACTCAGGAGGCAGATACCAGTTAGACTGTTGTCAAATAAAAAAGTGACAGTACGGCCAGGCGCGGTGGCTCAAGCCTGTAATCCCAGCACTTTGGGAGGCCGAGATGGGCAGATCACAAGGTCAGGAGATCGAGACCATCCTGGCTAACACGTTGAAACCCCATCTCTATTAAAAAAATACAAAAAACTAGCCGGGCGAGGTGGTGGGCGCCTGTAGTCCCAGCTACTCAGGAGGCTGAGGCAGGAGAATGGCGTAAACCCGGAAGGCGGAGCTTGCAGTGAGCTGAGATCCGGCCACTGCACTCCAGCCTGGGCGACAGAGCCAGACTCCGTCTCAAAAAAAAAAAGTAACAGTACGATTTATGAGAGAGAATAATGTGGAGAAATACAAAATGCAGTCTGGGACCAGTGACTCTTGTTTAGACACTGGATAGCTACCATCTAGCAAAGAGGGCATTGTGGACAGTTTGTCCTTGAGAAGGATAAACTTGAGCCACGTTGACACTGCTTCCCTCATCAGAATTTCTCAAGGGGTTGTCAGTGTTTCATTGAGGTTACAATGGAAGCAGATGTGAGCACCTCAGAGACCTTCCCTGATTATATTCCTCCACAAACCACTGTACCGTATTACTTTATTTTATCTTCTTGAAATTCTTATTCATTGGCTTGTTTGTTGTCTCTTTGCATTAGATATATGTAAGCTTCTTGGCATAAACTTGACATTGGTAGTAGTAGGGAGTCTCCAGTGGCTCAAATAAAATGAAATTAGGTTGACAGGGCAGGACAAATTTTATTTGTGGAGAGTTAGATACGAGCATCAACCCTAAGAATTTGCATTCTGTCTTTGGTCTTCCCAGTAGACTAAATCCTACTAATTTTCCCAAGCCAGCTCTGACGTTTTTAACTTTTTTCTTTTTTTCTGCTTTTGAAAGTGCCTATCACAAATCTTTTTTTTTTTGTAAGATGGAGTCTTGCTGTGTCAACCCAGGCTGGAGTGCAGTGGTGGGATCTTGGCTCACTGCAACCTCCGCCGCATGGGTTCAAGCGATTCTCTTGCCTCAGCCTCCCGAGTAGCTGGGATTACAGGCGTGTGCCACCACACCCAGCTAATTTTTTTGTATTTTTAGTAGAGACTGGGTTTCACCATGCTGGTCAGGCTGGTCTTAAACTCCTGACCTCAAATTATCCATCTACCTCGGCCTTCCAAAGTGCTGGGATTATAGGCGTGAGACACCATGCCTGGCTGCCTATCGTAAAACATGAAAATGTTAAACAGTGGTTCTCAACCGAGGGCATTTTGTTCCTCACGTGACATTTGGCAGCACTGGGAGACATTTTTGTTTGCCACAACTGGAGGGAGCAACTGGAGGGAGCTACTAGCATGTAGTGGGTGGAGGCCAGACGTGCTGCTAAACATCCTGTAGTACACAGAATAGCCCCTTACAGCAGAGAACTGTCTGGACCGGAAGGTCAGTAGCACCAAGGTTGAGAAACCTGTGCTAAAGAAGGGTGCCATGTAGAAAGTGAATGTCCCGGCCGGGCGCGGTGGCTCAAGCCTGTAATCCCAGCACTTTGGGAGGCCGAGACGGGCGGATCACGAGGTCAGGAGATCAAGACCATCCTGGCTAACACGGTGAAACCCCGTCTCTACTAAAAATACAAAAAACTAGCCGGGCGAGGTGGCGGGCG
This sequence comes from Rhinopithecus bieti, assembly GCF_001698545.2. Classification (NCBI taxonomy): domain Eukaryota; kingdom Metazoa; phylum Chordata; class Mammalia; order Primates; family Cercopithecidae; genus Rhinopithecus; species Rhinopithecus bieti. The sequence continues at coordinate 744,586 of NW_016817889.1, read as the reverse complement.
CCTGTAGTCCCAGCTACTCGGGAGGCTGAGGCAGGAGAATGGCGTGAACCCGGGAGGCGGAGCTTGCAGTGAGCTGAGATCCGGCCACTGCACTCCAGTCTGGGCGACAGAGCGAGACTCCGTCTCAAAAAAAAAAAAAAAAAAGAAAGTGAATGTCCCTTGTGAAGCAATCTCTGAGTTGTTTCTCCATTTAAATCTTTATTAATTTATTAAATGGAGTATATATTCACAATACAAAATTTGAAAGGTATAAATGGCATTTGAAGTTTCCCTCTCACACGGTGTTCCTCCTCAGGGACAACCGGTATTACTGATTTCCTGTGTATTTCTAGAGACAGTAATTATTCCATGATTACCCTAGCCCTCAGTGGATGTCCTCAACTCTGAAATCAGAATGCACTAAGACCTAAACCAAATTTGTTAGTACTGGTTTGTGTTATGAGGCATTTTGCTCTTATTATCATTTTTTTTATTATACTTTAAGTTCTGGGATTGCTTTTATTATTATTTCCCTAAACAACAAATGTCCTGATGATGTTCACTACGTCCAGTACTCTTTCTGTGTTATCTGTAGCTGAGCAAGGTTCCAAACGTAATAATAGCTAGTGGTATTGGGCATTATTTTGTACCAGGCACTGAGTTCTAAGTGCGTCACATATCTTAACTTATTTGAAATTCATAACAGCCTTATAAGGCAAATTTTGTTATTATCCCAATTACGTAAATGAGAAAACTGAGGCAGAAAAATAATTTGCCCAAGGTTGGGGTAGAGCCGGGATTTCATTCTCCCTCACTAGCCTCACTATTCTCTGCCAGAATGATTTGTATCAGCAGCATGGGACTCCCTTTTAGCGTTTTGAGAAGAAGAATGATGTAACCATAATAAGGAGGAAAATTTATTTTTGTGAGATTGACGGTGTAGGAGGGAGTGATGAACATGAGTTGATGTTCAGAGCCCCTTGGATGAAAAATACCAGTCTTTGGACATGTTGAATCCAAAGGTTATTAAGAAGGTCAGGACTGGCCAGGTGCAGTGGCTCATACCTATAATCCTAGCACTTTGGGAGGCTGAGGTGGGTGGATTGCCTGAGGTTAGGAGATCAAGACCAGCCTGGCCGATATGGTGAAACCCCATCTCTACTAAAAATACAAAAATTAGTTGAGCATGGTGGCGTGCGCCTGTGGTCCCAGCTACTCGGGAGGCTGAGGCAAGAGAATCACTTGAACCCGGTAGGTGGCGGTTACAGTGAGCCAAGATCGTGCTGCTACACTCCAGCCTGGACAACAGGGGAGACTCCATCAAAAAAAAAAAAAAAAAAAGATGGTCAGGACATTCATACCAGGATGTTCAACAGCTCATCCTGAGAGGCAGTAGCTGCGACTGGCTGCACTCCCCTCTCCTGTCACATGTTCACACTGGGTGCTTGGGATACCTGTGATGGTGGGGGGGGGACATTATTCCAGCTATACAGAATGCCATTTTTTTCTTTACTCTCAAATCAGGCCACTGTAGTTCTTCGTTTAATTTGCACAGGTTAAATTAAAATTTAGTATGAATTCATTATTTTAAAAATTTCAAAGAAAAACTGAATTTATTAAGTATTTGAAATGTTAAGAGAGGCCTGGAACTGAGAACAGAGAGTCAAAACTGTAACTTAGTACAATACTGTATGAACTAATAAAAATATGAGGGATAAAAGAAAATTATAGTTTCTATGAAATGCTTAAGTTGAGGCCGGGCATGGTGGCTCATGCCTGTAATCCCAGCACTTTAGGAGGCTGAGGCGGGCAGATAATTTGAGGTCAGGAGTTCAAGACTAGCCTGGCCGACATAGTGAAACCCTGTCTTTACTAAAAATACAAAAATTAGCCAGGGGTGATGGCACATGCCTGTAGTCCCAGCTGCTCGGGAGGCTGAGGCAGGAGAATCGCTTGAGCCCAAGAGGCGGGGGTTTGCAGTGAGCTGAGATTGCGCCAGTGCACTCCAGGCTGGGTGACAGAACAAGACTCTGTCTCAAAACAAAATTAAAAAAAAATGTTTAGGTTGCTGGGCACAGTGGCTCATGCCTGTAATCCCAGCACTTTGGGAGGCTGAGGCAGGCGAATCGCTTGAGCCCGGGAGTTCGAGACCAGCCTGGGCAACATGGCAAAACCCCGTCTCTACAAAAAAATACAAAAATTAGCTGGGTATGGTGGCACACACCTCTAGTCCAAGTTACTTGGGAGGCTGAGGTGGGAGGATTGCTTGAGCCCAGCACGTGGAGGTTTCAGTGATCTGCGATTGCACCACTGCACTCCAGGCTAGGCAACAGAGGAAGACTGTGTCTCAAAACAAAAAAACAAACAATTTCAAACAATTTAAGTTGATTACTGTGAAACAAAGATAAGTCCTTTAAAACCAAAACCACAATATCAATGATTCTTTTATTTTCTAAAATGTTATTTACCTTGATTTTGTCTTGTTTTACAGTTTAAATTTTAGAAAATAGCTGTATCATTTCACTTTCCAGTATTAAAATAGCTTTTCCTGGTACTAGTCTCCGATTCCTTCTTGTTTCCTTTTAGATATTTCTGTTTAATGATCAATAACTAAAGTATGTGCATTCTTTTCTTTTTTTTTCAAACTGTTCTATTTTTTCCTTTGTAGGTATTTCAGACTTAGGTGAGTGTACATTTCACATTTAAAGTCTTTTGTTTTGGATATTAAAAGACTAAAGTCTTTTTGTTGTGCCTATGATTTCTTACACAAAGCCATCTAAATAGATATAAAGTAGAATTATGTCACATGATAAATCTGAATTGGATATTTTTGGCATCCGAATGCTCTCAAGAACGAAAATGTTTCATCAAGTGATTGGAATCTATCTTATAGATGTGAAGTGTGTGTGCGTGTATGTGTTTGCACGTGCCCGGGTGTAATATGGATTGTAACTGATTACTTTGGAGAATTTCAAACATTAAAAAGTAAGAAGAAAACTAAGGAACTTCCAGGACCCATCACTCAGTTTTGTAGCCATCAGCATATGACCAGTTTCGTCTCATCTATTCCCACTCCTCCTCAGCTTATATAGAAGCAGACTCAAATATCATACTCTTTCACTTGTAAATACTGTGAGTATGTAAATACTGTGAGTATGTTTCAAAAACATCACCATACTATTATCACACCCAAAACTTCTTAATAATTCCCTAGTCACCAAATGTCCATTCAGTGTTGGTATATCCCCTATTGTTTCATAGAATGAGTTTTTACAGTTTTTTATTCGAATTGATACCCATAAGATATTCCACGTGTTGAGTTTAGTCAGTATATCTCTTGCCCCTTTTTGTTTTTTGCTTTTCAATGTATTTATTAAGAAATTGAGTCATTAGTCTTATAGATTTTCCTACATTCTATATTTTGCTGTTGGAGCCATAATTCTTCACTTCATCTTAGCCAAAAGACTAAGAAGAGATGGAGTCATAATTCTTTTTTTTTTTTTTTTTTTTTTTTTTTTTTTTTTTGAGACAAGGTCTTGCTCTGTCACCAGGCTGGAGTGCAGTGGCACAATTTCAGTTCACTGCAATCTCTGCCTCCTGGATTCAAGCAATTCTTGTGCCTCAGCCTCCTGAGTAGCTGTGATTACAAGCATGTTCCCCCACGCCTGGCTAATTTTTGTATTTTTAGTAGAGTCAGAGTTTTACCATGATGGCCAGGCTGGTCTCAAACTCTTGGCCTATGGTGATCCAGCCATCTCGGCCTCTTAAAGTGCTGGGATTATCGGCATCAGCCACTGCATCTGGCCAGTGGAGCCATAATTCTCTCCCTCTTTTTCTTTTTTTTTTTTTTGAGATGGAATCTTGCTGTTTCCCAGGCTGGAGTACACTGGCGTGATTTCGGCTTGCTGCAACCTCTGTCTCCTGGGTTCAAGCAATTCTCCTACCTCAGCCTCCTGAGTAGCTGTGATTACAGGTGCTGGCCATCATGCCCAGCTAAGTTTTGCATTTTTAGTAGAGACGGGGTTTCACCAGGTTGGCCAGGCTGGTCTCGAGCTCCTGACCTCAGGTCATCTGCCCACCTCAGTTCAGCCTCCCAAAGTGCTGGGGTTATGGGCATGAGCCACCGTGCCTGGCTGGAACCATAATTCTTAATCTGTGTATGTGTTGGTACATTTTTGGATTGAGATTTAAAAGAAACACAAACATTGGTTTCAGCCTGGATGAGAATCTTTGGGCATATTTTAAAAAGCTTTGCAGTGGTTCTGATGGACAGCTCTGGTTGCTCTGTTCGGGTTTAATCTATATCATATGTGTTTAAGAAAAGTAAAAAAACTTAAGGAAAAGTCTGAGAGAATTTGAATTTGATTTTTAGTTTTAGCAGAAAAGAATCTTCAATTGGATGCCTGTTGTAACTAATCATAGTTATGGCTGAAAGAAAATATAGAAGTGATTGTATATGCAAGGTTTTTCTTTAAAGACAAAGTAACAGTAAAGTAGAAAGTCTATAATTAGTTCAGATTAAAAGAGGGTTCCTGGAAAACAACTGATTATCTGAAGGGTACCTGAATTTTGCCAGGGGCTGAAAATATCTTATTGGGCACTAGCCAATTTCTGATTGAACTGGGGAATCTAAATCTCTTTTCATGTTAGCTAAGTTTTACGTTTGTTTACTGCTCTTAAATTATAGTCGGTTGATGCAGATTACCTTGTAATGAGGTATAATTTCAGTGACATCATTAGAATTTTAACGTGTTCTTTTGCTTAGCTGACAAGCTCTCTACTGATGATCTGAACTCCCTGATTGCTCATGCACATCGTCGAATCGATCAGCTGAACAGAGAGCTGGCAGAACAGAAGGCCACTGAAAAGCAGCACATCACGTTAGCCTTGGAGAAACAAAAGCTGGAAGAAAAGCGGGCATTTGACTCTGCAGTAGCAAAAGCATTAGAACATCACAGAAGTGAAATACAGGCTGAACAGGACAGAAAGGTAAAAGAAGTGAGAATTGTTGCCTAACATTTTAAAGTGACTCTAACTTGATTGTTTACTTCTAGAAATAATACTGGCTCAGCCGGGTGCAGTGGTTCATGCTTGTAATCCCAGCACTTTGGGAGGCCGAGGTGGGTGGATCACTTGTGGTCAGGAGTTTGAGACTGGCCTGGCCAATATGGTGAAACCCGTCTCTTCTAAAAATAGCAAAATTAGCTGGGCGTGGTGGCTCGCACCTGTAATCCCAGCTACTCGAAAATCTGAGGCAGGAGAACCATTTGAACTAGGGAGGTGGAGGTTGCAGTGAGCTGAGATTGTGCCACTGACTCCAGCTTGAGCGATGGAGCAAGATTGTTTCAAAAAAAAAGAAAGAAAGAAAAAAAATACAGTCATTGGCTTTAGGATATTGAATATAAGTCATGCTAACTGACCTTTAGAGTGGAGCTTAGGTCCTCATTCTCCTCATGAGAACTTCTAGGAAAGGAGTGATCAAGCAGAGTTCCTTTATGTTGAGCAGATACAGAAGTGTAAGAAGGTAATAAGCTACTGGTATCCAGGATTATCTAGCTCATCTTTCCAGTGGAGCTGGGCCTCTGTCCCTTAAAGCAGTGCTGAGTGAATCTTTGTTGGAGTCTGAGTATATTTTTCCCTGCTAGTGTTGTTAAGTGGTTGGTGGTTAAAAATCAGGTGAAACACCTTCTTTAGCCCTCTCTCTGGGCACATCATTTATTAAATAGGTGTCCACAGGCTGATTTGGGAACCTAACTACTCATCCCGCCTTTGTGTCTTCTTAGCAGCACTATTGGCCGCTCCATCCTTCTTGAAACTATTTCTTCCCTAGGCTCCCTGACGCCATACTCTTCTGGCCTTTCTCCTACCTTGCTGGCCACTCCTTAACCTCCTATTCTGCTCAGCCTCTCAAATAGTGGCATGCCTGGCATTAGTTCTGAAACCTTTTCTCCATCTAAACTGTCTCTAAGTGTTCTTGTTGAGTCCCGTGGCTTGGAAGTTTAAATACCATCTATACCTGATAAATTTCTATCTCCAGCTCTGACGTCTGCCTTGGCTTCAGGTTCCTATCCAGCAGCCTACCTGGTATCTCCAGTTGGATTTTCAGTAGTCATTTCATGCTTATCATGTTCCAAACAGATTTCTTTATTCTCTCCAACTTGTCTTCCAGCTCTTCAGCTTTTTTCTCTCTAAATAAACAGAGTTGAACAAACTACTCAGTTATTTAAGCCCAAATCATGCTTCGTTGTTCCTCCATCAATTCATACTCAGTCGCCCCACAGATCCTACCAGTTCTGCATCCAACATAAATCCCAAATCTGTCCACTCTGTTACTACCACCTTAGCCCAAACTGTCATCTTAATAGCTTCCACTATTTTTTTTTTTTTTTTTTTTTTTTTTGGAGACAGAGTCTGTCTTTGTGGCCCAGGGTAGAGTGCAGTAGTGCAATCTTGGCTCATTGTGACTTCTGCCTCCCAGGTTCAAGCGATTCTCGTGCCTCTCAGACTCCTGAGTAGCTAGACTTACAGACGCATGCTACCACACGTGGCTAATTTTTGTATTTTTAGTAGAGACGGGCTTTTGCCATGTTGGCCAGGCTGGTCTCGAACTCCTGACCTCAAGTGATCCACCTGCCTCGGCCTCCCACGGCGCCAGGATTACAGGCATGAGGCACCATGCACGGCCTACCCCAAGGAATTTAAACACCAAAGTGCTGGGATTACAGGTGTGAGCCACCATGCCCAGCCAATTTCCCCTTTCTTCATACCCTTCTTTCTGTGTCTGTTTACGCAGGCGAATAAAACATAGTCAAATCAGACACGAACTACACTGCTGGAAATCCTCCATGGACTACCCATTTCATTTAATATAATTCCAAATTCTTAACCAAAACCCAAAAGGCTTCTTGAGTGCTGCATGCCGTGAGCCGTTTCACTGCTTCAGGCACCCTGGTATTTTTTGTCTGTACTTTGACTGTATCTTTCATCTTGGGACCTTTATGTTTTCTCTGCCTGGTACATTGTTTTGTCTTCTCTGTTTAAACCTTGAGCTGTAAGCTTAAGTTTTAAGCCTAAATGTCACCTTCTTAGCAAGACTGAGATTTCCTATCCCTTCAGTCCAAAGTAGAGCCTCTGTATTACTTTCTGTTATGTTGCCCTGTTTATTTTAAATGTAAGGTGGGGGAAAAGGAGGTTGAAGGGGTGTTGATGCTTCACAACAGGTCCTTGCCTGCTCAAAGTCATACGTAGAAATATGTGTCACAATCTGACATGTCTGTTTTGTTTACTTGTTTACTGTCTGCTGCCTCCATTGAGATACACACTGTGTGAGAGCAAGAAGTTCGTCTGCCCTAAGCACCATCGGATCCATACAGATAGTAGGCACTGCCTAGAACACAGGGCTGGCGCTTCATAAATACTTACGCACTGACTGAATGGATTCATTGATTTATTATATTGTTTCTGAGAAAAAATAAGTTCTGAATTTCAGGTAATCAGTGTTAAGTAATTGTAAAGTGACTTAACGGCTATTTGTTAGGCAAGGTATATTTTTTGTTTTATTTGGCCCATGTTGAATTTAAATTCATTTAAAAATAAGCAGTTTTCTTTGTTTAGAAGAAACTGTGTTCAATAACTTCCAGATACTTACTTATTTTCTTAATGATTCTTCCAAGTAGGTATTATTACTCACAGATGAGAAAGCGGAGATTTGAGAAGATAAATCATTTCCCCAAGGTCACACAGATGATTGTGGTAAAGCTACACTTGATCCCAAGTATATAGTTACTTTTCTTCATATCCTGGATTTAGTTATTTCTCAGAGGAGCATGTGATTCAGGAAATGAGTGTTTTATATGAGAAGCAGCCTGGTGATGTGGAAAAAAACACAAATTTGGGGGTGATAGAGACCTTTGTTTGAAATCTGTTTTTTGCCACAGCTGTGTGATCTTGTTTGAGTCACCTTCCAGGGTTTAGCTTTCTGTTTCATATAAGAAGTAGAAGTGTACACATGCCCAGCACATTAGAGGGGTTCAGGATATGGAAGCCGCTGTTGTCATGGTTGATAGTGGGCTTTCTGTTTTCCTAAAAGTATATGTGGAGAATTGGAAACTAATAATTATTATGTTTGGTTTCACAGATAGAGGAAGTCAGAGATGCCATGGAGAATGAAATGAGAACCCAGCTTCGCCGACAGGCAGCTGCCCACACTGATCACTTGCGTGATGTCCTTAGGGTACAAGAACAGGAACTGAAGTCTGAATTTGAGCAGGTGAGGACCTGGACTCCCTTTAGCCCTACTCCCCTCTTCCTGACAGGATTAACAGACTCTCCTTTCCTTTTAATGTACTCTAAGGATGTCAAAGAATTGGAAATCTCCTTGTATGTCTACAAAACTGCTTCTTTTTACATAATGGTGTACCTGTGTGTTCATGATCAGATGTGTTTTTAAAATATATATTCTAGTCATTTGGAATCTTCAGAGCTTTAAGGAGAGTTGGTAAAGGGGATTTCAGGAATGCAGACGGTAATATTTGACATGTGCATCTTCCTCCTATAGATGGCGTGGTAGTGCTTAGATTTTTGTAACTGAGGTAATTTCCCAGAGATGTTAGGTTTTGAAATCCCAGTAAATTATAAAGATGCCCATAATTATAATTTCTGTTCAAGAAATCATTTACAGTAATATTAACTTGTTACTTTGTCTTGCAAGAAGATATTGAGGTTTTCTAAGTAAAATCTTCCAGAGAATCGCAATGTATGTCAATATGAAAAGGTATTTTAAATTCTATTTGATGGATATTTTCTGAGAAAATTAATGGATAAGCTCTTAAATACATGTTATTGGAATAGAATTTAATTATTACGTTTAGGTTTGCAGTACAGCTACTTTACTTTCTAAGGCTGACAATTTGTGGCTGAGCACAGTGGCTCACACCTATAATCCCAGCAATTTGGGAGGCTGAGGCAGGTGGATTGCTTGAGGCCAAGAGTTCGAGACCAGCCTGACCAACATGGCGAAACCCTGTTTCTATTAAAAATAGAAAAATTAGCTGGGCATGGTGGTGCATGCCTGTAATCCCAGCTGCTCTGGAGACTGAGACATGAGAATCGTTTGAATCTGGGAGGTGGAGGTTGCAGTGAGCTGAGGTTGTGCCACTGCGCTCCAGCCTGGGTGACAGAGCAAGATGCTGTCTCAAAAATAAAATACAGTTGGCAGTTTGTTTCTGACTTTAACAGCCTTCTCTCTTCTCTTGGTATGCTTCCTCTAATATTAGGTTCCATCCGTACATTTGTAAAGAATTATATACATCAGCTGGGCATGGTGGTTCATGCCTGTAATCCCAACTTTTTGGTAGGCCGAGGCGGGTGGATCACGAGGTCAAGAGATCGAGACCATCCTGGCCAACATGGTGAAACCCGTCTCTACTGAAAATACAAAAATTAGCTGGGCATGGTGGCACGTGCCTGTAATCCCAGCTACTTGGAAGGCTGAGGCAGCAGAATCACTTGAACCCCGGAGGCGGAGGTTGCAGCGAGTCGAGATTGCACCACTGCATTCCAGCCTGGCAATAGAGCAAGATTCTGTCTCAAAAAAAAAAAAGAAAAGAAAAAATATATATATATGCATCAAATATGAGTCAGACATTTTTGAAACTTTCTTTACACAAAATGTAGGAATTTCGTGACAACCATAAGGCCCTCTTTGCTTCAGCAAGTAGTTGCTGGAAGATTACACAGTTACGTGACATGCATTGAGTATCACTTTTTTCTGGAACTATTTTTGTTTTATTTCAGAACCTGTCTGAGAAACTCTCTGAACAAGAATTACAGTTTCGTCGTCTCAGTCAAGAGCAAGTTGACAACTTTACTCTGGATATAAACACTGCCTATGCCAGACTCAGAGGAATCGAACAGGCTGTTCAGAGTAAGCATAAGCTATGTTATCTTACAGATAATTTCCCTCAGCATAATTTATTAAAATAATTTTATAGGGAAAATGGGGTACATGTATTGACATCAGGACATAAAAATACTAATCACTCTACTTAATTGCAGTTTTTGCCATTAAAAGTAATGGCAAAATCTATATAACTAGAAATTTTATACCTTGTATGACAAACACAAAATCACCATTTACAAGGCTATTTACCCAGTACCCTTTGGCCATGTCTCATGTGCCTGGGTGGTAAGGGCTAGGGGTCAGTGTGGTCCCATGCTTGCCTTCTGCAGGCCTGGTGGGTTATCCGGAGGAAATGATTTGCCAAGTCCAACTACCAAATGGACAGTATTTATGCTGAGGCCTCCATGTGCCACATTGAAAGAGAAATGTCCTGACAATGAGGGTGTTAATAAAATGGGTTTTTTAGGATGTTGTGGAATCTTTTTTTGTCACATAACAATAAAAATAAATTCCATACTCATGGAATTTCAAGATCCAGTAGTCTGTTAAGTTCATTTGAAGTCTCCCATTTCTTTTTTTTTTTCTTTTTTTTTTGAGACAGTCTTGCTCTGTTGCCCAGGGTAGAGTGCAGTGGCGTGATCTCGACTCACTGCAGCCTCAGCCTCCTGAGTAGCTGGGGATACAGGTGCGTGCCACCACGCCTGGCAAGGTTTTTTACCTTTTTTTTTTTTTTTTTTT
>NW_016817889.1:687484-733594 GCF_001698545.2 Rhinopithecus bieti | reverse complement strand
TCACTGCAAGCTCCGCCTCCTGGGTTTACGCCATTCTCCTGCCTCAGCCTCCCGAGTAGCTGGGACTACAGGCACCTGCCACCTCACCCAGCTAATTTTTTGTTTTAGTAGAGATGGGGTTTCACCATGTTAGCCAGGATGGTCTCGATCTCCTGACCTCGTGATCTGCCCGTCTTGGCCTCCCAAAATGTTGGGACTACAGGCTTGAGCCACCGCGCCCAGCCAAGTTTTATATTTTTAGTAGACTTGGGGTTTCACCATCTTGGCCAGGCTAGTCCTGAACTCCTGACCACAAGTGATCCACCCACCTTGGCCTCCCAAAGTGCTGGGATTACAGGCGTGAGCCGTTGTGCCTGGCCCTGAAATCTCATTTCTTTTGCAGAAAATTTCTGATGGCCTTAGCATAAGTCTTAGCATAATTTAAATAGTATGTTTCTTTCTCAACTATTAAAGGTAAAAATATGTGGATTAGATAGCATGCAGATGTGAATGACTTCTGTGTACTCTTTGACCTAGCATTGTCCTGGGTGTCACAGGAAGAGGGAAGGGAGACTTAGTTGTGCTTGTGCATGTATATCCTCCCTGTTTTCTCCATGACTTTAGTGAAAACAAGTCCCCATAAAATCATGTCATGCCTTATTGCCTGATTGATATGAAGAGGCCAGCTAGGAAAATACACCAGAAATAAGTGGTGGGGGTGGGGTTGTAAGAAACTCTTTCTGGCCTCATCTTCCACATGTGTAGACGTAGCTTGTTGAATGTGCATCAGTTTTGTGGATGTATGTCATCAGATGGAGAGAAAAATGTTTGGCTTTGCCTTTTTTTCTTTGTAGGTCATGCAGTTGCTGAAGAGGAAGCTAGAAAAGCCCACCAACTCTGGCTTTCAGTGGAGGCGTTAAAGTACAGCATGAAGACCTCATCTGCAGAAACACCTACTATCCCGCTGGGTAGTGCAGTTGAGGCCATCAAAGCCAACTGTTCTGATAACGAATTTACCCAAGCTTTAACCGCAGCTATCCCTCCAGAGTCCCTGACCCGTGGGGTGTACAGTGAAGAGACCCTTAGAGCCCGTTTCTATGCTGTTCAAAAACTGGCCCGAAGGGTAGCAATGATTGATGAAACCAGAAATAGCTTGTACCAGTACTTCCTCTCCTACCTACAGTCCCTGCTCCTATTCCCGCCTCAGCAACTGAAGCCGCCCCCGGAGCTCTGCCCTGAGGATATAAACACATTTAAATTACTGTCATATGCTTCCTATTGCATTGAGCATGGTGATCTGGAGCTAGCAGCGAAGTTTGTCAATCAGCTGAAGGGGGAATCCAGACGAGTGGCACAGGACTGGCTGAAGGAAGCCCGAATGACCCTAGAAACGAAACAGATAGTGGAAATCCTGACAGCGTATGCCAGCGCCGTAGGAATAGGAACCACTCAAGTGCAGCCAGAGTAAGGTCTAGGAAGATTTTCGTAAAGTCGTATTTCATGTCAAAGGAAATCAGCAGTGATAGATGAAGGGTTCGCAACAAGGGTCCCAGAATTGTCTAGAAATGAGCAGGTTTACAAGTACTGTTGTAAATGTTAACACCTGTTGCATTTATATTCTTTCCATTTGCTATCATGTCAGTGAACTCCAGGAGTGCTTTCTTTGCAACTTGTGTAACATTTTTCTGTTTTTTCAGGTTTTACTGATGAGGCTTGTGAGGCCAATCAAAATAATGTTTGTGATCTGTACTACTGTTGATTTTGCCCTTGGAGCAAACTGAATAAAGCAACAAGATGAAAACTGAGTATCTTATCCGTTTTCAAAAAGTGCATTTCTGGCCGGGTGCAGTGGCTCACACCTGTAATCCCAGCACTTTGGGAGGCTAAGGCGGGTGGATCACCTGAGGTTGGGAGTTCGAGATCAGCCTGACCAACATGGAGAAACCCGTCTCTACTAAAAATACACAATTAAGCCGGTGTGGTGGCGCATGCCTGTTGTAATCCCAGCTACTTGGGAGACTGAGGCAGAAGAATCGCTTGAACCCGGGAGGTGGAGGTTGCAGTGAGTCAAGATTGTGCCATCACACTCCAGCCTGGGCAACAAGAGCAAAACTCTCTCTCAAAAAAAAAAAAAAATTCTAGCTTGTTGTACGTACAGAAAATTTCCTGGAGAAACAACAACAGCAGAAGTAGGAACTTCTGGCACACACAGTTTCCAGGCTGTGAATTGCGTCACCAGAAGTCCACAGCCTGCTTTTTGGCTTTGAAGGTTTTGGTGAATTGATTCCTGCTGCTCAGTCTCAAAAGAGTAATATACAAGCCAAAGTGCCAATGTATCTGTAATTGGGGATATATCGTTCTAGTGACATTAAAATGTTGGTCTGCCCACAAGTTAATTCAGCGGCCCTGTATGGGTCACAGCTCCCAGTTCTAAAACACTGGTAACGGAGCTCAGTTCTTCCTAGTACCCAGGCTCTGAATCCCTTCAAAGTGGGGATGGGGAGCCTGAAATCTTAATGAAGAGATTAAATGGTTTTGTTGTGTATTTGATGTAGATTGCTGTAAAACCCAGAGAACTTTCTCAGTTCACCTTTCTAAAGATTAGTACAATTGTCATATTGCATAAGCACTAACAAATTCTTTTACTCCATGAAGACCACCATCTCTACATAAAAATATTGTCAACTTTCTTCAGAGTTACAACTTTTTGTTGGGGATTGTGTGTTTACAAAGAAATTGAGGAGGCACTTTTTTCTGAGCAACACATCTGCAATCACAAAGGGGACAGGTTCTGCATCTGTAGGTGTATGCCAGCCCCAGCATTTGGGTAATTACATTCTAGTGTCTGTATGGCACTGGCCTTGTCCTTTGCTTTGGGGATATATTGGTCCACCTTTGGCTTGTGTTAATGTTGTCAGTAGTCCTTGTATTCCCTCCTAAGTGGATTTATTTAATTCAGCAAAATACATCTAGTTTCTGATTGGAACACATGCTTTGTATTCCTTCCTGAGATTAATGCCCTTAATCTCAAAGGCAGAGGCACTCTGTGCACACCTACCTGGGGATACTAAGTTTTATTAGAAGATAATAGGACTGTTCTAAATTCAGTCTTCCCTTTTGGAATGGCACAAAATTGCAAAATACATTACTTGTAAAGCTAAACTTCCCTATTTGTCATAGTAGAAATGCTTATAATTTCTATTTTACTTGTATGAGATAATGTAAAATATTATAGATTATAAGAAAATCTAAGTTTATCTTGGAACCCCGAAATAACTTCCTTCAGATGATTATCTGTTTGAACTTAGAAGAAGCGATACTGAGTGGTTTATTTTTTATTATTATTTTTTGAGACAGAGTCTCGTACTGTCGCCCGGGCTGGAGTGCAGTGGCGTGATCTCTGCTCACTGCAACCTCTGCCTCCCGGGTTCAAGCGATTCTCCTGCCTCAGCCTCCCGAGCAACTGGGATTACAGGTGGGATTACCACCACACCCAGCTAATTTTTTTGTGCTTTTAGTAGAGATGGGGTTTCACTGTGTTGGCCAGGCTGGTCTCAAACTCCGGACTTCATGATCTGCCCACCCTGGTATCCCAAAGGGCTGGGATTATAGGTGTGAGCCACCGCGCCCAGCCGAGTGGTTTATTTTAACCTGTAAATCAAAATAATGAAGACTAAAGGCTTCTGAATCTTAGTAGTTCCTTTACCAGCCAACACACCCACCTCCTTGATTGCTTATTAGGAACCAAGATGATACTGAAAAGGGGACCCTGCTTGGCCAGACCTTTATTTTCCTTTCTCGTGCTTAAAAATCTTCCTGAGATGTAACTATGTGCAAAAAGCAGCGGAGCCTCTTCTTGGGTTCTCAGTGCTACTTCAAGGAGATGGAGTCCCAAGGGCCAGGGTTATCTGGGAGGTGGATATAGCCCTGAGCCATTAGGGCAGGTCGGCTTCACTTCAACCTTTCATTTACACTGCAAGTGAAAAGTCACGCGACTGCTACTGCCACAGCAAAAATCATAAAAAGCCAAATCATCACTTCTGTCTTGGTTTCATCCTCAATCTGTTTTAGTCTGAAATTATCTTGCCTCCCTCCTCACTGATGTAGGAGTGTTCAACATTTTAAAACTCATGCATCCTGATTGAACATTTTCATGTTGTTTAATATTTCAAAATTAATAATGTAACAAACTAACACCTAATTTTAGAAAGTCTTTAAGGCACACTACCTTCGTATTCCTTTGTATTAATTTAAATCCCCTGCTCTCTTAACAGGTTCTGGATAAAAGCAGTCTCCAAGTCCCAAATGAGTTGTGCCACCAGTTTTAAAGTAACTTGCTTGGCTCAGTGCAGAACAGATCATTTGATTTAATGCAGAAGGGAAATAAAAAGGCTTATTAAATGTCAGGCAGATTCTCTTCAAGTCCAGTGGTCACCACACCCCTGTTATACTATAGGTCTATTCTCCCCTGGCTTCCTTCCCATTGATGTATCCATGGGCCCTGAGATTGGCGGGGAGCTTGAGGAAGCAAAGGATGGGGGCAGGAAGAAGGAGAGTCACCTGCCCACTGCAACTCTTACCCACGTGAGGAGTAGGTTTCACTAGTCTAACAGTTTTGTTGAAGGGCTTCTGCAGGGGTTGTGAGGCAAGAGCTTGTGAAGGGGCCACTGTTGTGGGAACAGACACCAGGGGTACTTGTGCAGAACTTAGACTGTCCTGAGAGTAAATTCTGTCATGACCTTTATTCCTCTTGGACACTCTTACTTTTCAAGCATCTTAAATCAGAGCTCTGAAAAACGTTCTTGGGCTTGATCCCCAGCAGTACTGAATCCTGAAAGTCCACAGCTGGACATTTTCTTTTTTTTGAGATGGGTTCTCACTATGTTGATCAGGCTGTTCTTGAACTCAGGCGATCCTCCAGCCTCACCCTCCCGAAGTGCTGGGATTACAGGCATGAGCCACTGTGCCTGGCCTGGACAGCATTTTTTAATAGGCTATTTTCTGGGCCAGGATGAAGACTTGTTCACTGCCTACATTTTGTGTAATCTGATTATCCCATGTCCTAGCAAATTGCCTTACAGCACCCAAACCAAATACGCCGATTTTTTTAGTAAAATGCCACTCTACCATTAATGTTGAATCTAAACGGTTCTATAAAACCTGCCTTATACATCCATGCTCCTAGTGACTCAATTTCATAGCATATCTTACTTTTTGACCATGACCAGCAGTAAAAAATTTACATCACAATTTGCTACACTGAATGCATGTATCTATGCACAGATCTATATTGCAATGCAGTTTGAAAGACAAAGGCTACCCTATCTTAGAGACTATAGGTACATAGCCAGTGACAGTACAATCTGACATCTTTTCCTCTAGGCCTAGTGCCTGGCATAGTGTTTATACAGCAGCTCACTAGGGGTTTTGTTTTTTTTTTTTTGCTTTGAGGTTGCTGAAAGGGGAGGGTCTGCTTTACTGTGGTTACGTAAGGACTTCTCGAAGTTGTTTCTTAAGAGGTCGTATGCCCTACTTGTAGTAGCAACGTGACTAAGGTCTCAAAATCAACGAATGAATACTTTGCAGAGTTGGTGGCATTCATTAAGCATTTACTAAGACCTAGGTGCTAATTTGAGTTTGATTCTAGACATGTAGCATCTTTGAGTGCCATCCAACCTCTTGAATACTTTGATGGCTATAATTTTAAGACAATCCTCAAATCCTCAAAGGTTGAACCAAACTAGAAGTCCAGTTTCTGACTTCTACACATTGGTAATGTAACTCTGTGGCAACAACACTGAGCAAGTTTATTCCACATATATTAAGACTCCCTTTCCCCTCCCCATTCCATAAGAGTCCTTAATCCCATTTGCTTTTTTTTCCTTGGAGACAAGGGTCACTCCGTCAACCAGGCTGGAATGCAGTGGTGCAATCATGGCTACTACAGCCTCAGCCTCCCAGGCTCAAACAATCCCCCCACCTCAGTCTCCAGAGAGCTGGGATTACAGGCATGCACCACTACGCCCAACTAATTGTTAAAATCTTTTGTAGGGAGGGGGGTCTCACTGTTACCCAGGCTGGTCTCAAACTCCTTGGCTCAGGCGATCCACATTGGCACCCGAAGTGCTGAGATTACAGGCATGAGCCACCACACTTGGCCCTATTTGCTCTTCCAAAATTCTGGTTTCTCTAAGACAGGGGCTTGCTCTGTTGCCCAGGCTGGAGTGCAGTGGTGCGATCACGGTTCACTGCAACCTCCCTCTCCTAGGCTCAAACAATCCTCCCATCTCACCCTCCCAATTAGCTGGGACACAGGTGCATATTGCCAGTCTGGCTTTTTATTTTTTTTGTAGAGCTGGTGTCTCATTATGTTGCCCAGGCTGGTCTCAAACTCCTGGACCTAAGTGATCCTCCTGCCTCTGCCTCCCAAAGTGCTGATTACAGGTGTGAGTCACCACACCCAAAGAAAACATTTTACTGATAGTAGAGGCTAGACTATGATAAAATAAGCATTTACAGAGAATGGAGACTTACCCTGTGAGGCTTTAATTTTTCTCTTGAGTTCAAGGCAGTTAATTGCTCAGAGCATAGGTCTGGAGTATCTGTACCACAAACTTAAAAGTACCAAGCTAACAAATCACTCATTTTGAAAAGTCTACTACAAATTCATGGGCCATCTTCCCAGATGGGATTTTCTCCTATCAACTCTAGCTGCAGAGCAACATGGTGATTCAGAATTGGCACCTGGATAGGGAAATGCATACCATGAATCTAAGGACTGTATCGAATAGTAAGGCTAACAAGAGTCAGGCATCTGCAGGTGCTGATGAACCAGAGACAGGAAGGGACTGAGTTAACCTTTCAGGTGGCCAGGTTCTCCTTGGAAGCTGTAAACCAAGACTGGAGGCTAATTTCCTCTCTGTCCTACAAATCTAATTTGATACGGAGTAATACCCATGGATGCTTAAGTAGCTAGTTACTATATCAGCTTTTTTTTTTGCAGGGGTTAGGGGGTTTCCTTCAATTAAATGCCTTAAGACCTGACATCCTAAGAGAAAGCACAAACCATACTTTGGTTTCTAAGGATGTGTGACTGGGTCCTGGCCTTCAGAGGATGGCAGACAGATGGGAACACAAGTATTAGTAGACTAGAGCATCCCATAATTGTCAACTCTGGCAAGGTAAAGATGAAGCTGCTCATGTGGACAACTCACGGGGTACCTAAGTAAATCTGCAAGCCAGGTATGTGCAAAGTGGCTGGTGGGGGAAGCCCTCATGAAGGCAGGAATGCTGCAAACCTCCACTTACTGCCTTCCAGGACCATTTAAGTCACAGTGATAAGAGCTGCTAAAAGTAGTCGTTACCAACTTGATTACCAGCAATAACACAATGATGTCAAGAATACATTCCACATCCTTCTGTCATCACTCTCTCATTTCAACCACTAAGATAGGTACCAGCTATAGACAAAAAGAAAGGGAGACATGAAACATACATGGCTGTTCAAGTTGGAAAACTATGGCAATGGCTATATTAACAGAAATGCAAACGTGTACATTAATTACAACATTTATTTACAGTCATTTTACCAGTTGTGCAGCCTAAACTGCCATTATCTTGTTTAGTCATTCCTAAGAGGCTTATTTCTGACGTCAAAATATCCTGAAATTGGGAAACTACTGACCCAGCCCCAACTATGACAGAACTGCATGAACACCTTTCTAAGATGAAGGGCCAGCCCCACAGCAGCACATCAGGCCAACAAAGGCAGAAGTCCAGCAGCAGGGAGATGCCAATCGCACGAGGGCAGCAGCATGAGGTCAGCTCACTGACACTGCAGGTGTGCAGGCTTATCCTGACGACAAGAGCCATGGACCTCACCATGTGTCTGAAAACCGCAATGTTGCTACTTAAATGCTAAACCTTTAACAGTGCATTAATAGATGGTTATTAAGTAGCAAATTAGGAGCTTAAATCTACATAAGTAGGCTGTGTACTGACTGTGCCTCACAGTAACAAATTCACCAAATCTTTATCTTGTCTTCTTTGTAACAGTGTTAAATATCAGCATATCTTAGTTCTCAGGTGTGATTCCAGCAGCTATGGTGAGGCCACTGCTGCTCCTGAATCTCCACTTTCATTTGCCTTCATTGGTGTCACTGTCGCTGTCACTGCTGCTGTCAGTATCACTGTCACTGGTCAGTGCAGTTAGGTTACCTAGGGCTTCCCTGTTAAGAAAAGAAAATGGAGGATTACACTGCAATTCAATTGAGTGCTGGGGTTCTTGGTGTCTCTGACACCTATAGCATATCAGTTTTGAAAGCAGAAAAAGGGACCCTGCAGCTGCATTAAAGTATATTAGGAACAAAAAGATTCTAACAGTCAAATCTATAGGCCTTCCTGACTTGCATGACAAATGAAATCATCATTAAATTACTACATTCTGACCTTCTGCAAGGAAATACAGGGGATAGAAAGCTATGAACATTTTGAATGGGCAGATGGACGAAAGGTCTGCACCATTTTACAAACTTTCCTTCGTGGTGACCCACTTACTTTTGTTGCTGGTTGATTGCAAAATCAGTCATTACTCTCTGGGTGAGGCCCTCACAACTAGGTAAGCTGAAGGCACTTGCCAGCTCTACTACTTCAATGGCCTGGGAAGGGCTGTTAGATGCTTTTGCATGGTCCATAAACTCATTCAGCAACTCATTTCTGTAAAAGAAAGGCAAAGTGTGAACTTTCTCCAGCCTCTTTAGTAAAACATTTATAGGCAAGATCCAGTGTAAGTTCAGTAACAGAATTCCCAACAGTACTTCTGGGGACAAAATTAGATGAAGTCTAACATTTGTTTCCAGTGAGGTTGGAAAGTCTAAAGGGCCAAAAGGATTATCAACATTCATTCAATATGACTTCATGATGATCTATTCTGTGTAGCTCATGGTGATCCATGAGCACAGATAAAAAACTGCTTGCCTCAGGACGCCCTGGATAGTAGGGAGTTGATGGTATGCTTGCCTAACAGAAGAGTGCCCAAATGTGGTGGCTAAGGCTGGTGAAAAAATTCCAAATGTGGCTACTTCTAGGCCGTACTCAAAGAGAGCTGGTTGATTTCAACTTACCTAGGGATCTTATTATGCTTCCTGAAAAGTCCCAACATTTTCCTGCTCAAGATAGGAAAAAGATTATGAATACTATTAGAAAAACAAGGCAATCAGATACTATAGCTGTCATCCCTCTGTAATCAGAGACTAAATGCCCTTTTCTTAACTACACTGTAAGCTCCCAAAGACACACATCTGTGGGCTCTACTAGCTCCCAGCCCTGCGTGTACATGAGAATCACCACAGGTGCTTAAACTCCCCAAACGAATCTATACTGCAATTTTCACAGGTAAATCTGATACGCTGCCAATGTCAAAGATTTGCTGGTACAGGTTGAATATTCCTAATCCAAAAATGCTCCAAAATCTAAAACCCCATACACTTCTGGTCTCAAGCATTTTGGAAAAGGGATACTCCAACTGTATTTGTCCTCTTGTAGAGGATCACCACTGTCCTAGAGAGGGAATCCATCCTGTGCACAGCTGGAAAAGAGGCATGGAACAGAACAATGCTGTTTCCCTCTCTTAAAATACGGCAGGGGTTCAGTCTGTCTTAGAATTCTGTTATGAAGAGCAGGCTCAGATTGAGGCAACAGTCTCATGTAAGTGCTCCCCATTAGCCTGCCACACGCAGGACAAAAGAGAAACACATACATTCAGCTCCCATGACTCAGCTGAGGTCCGTACCCCTGCGCCAATCATCACAGCCTGGTCTTATCAAGTGTGTGCCAAATTGCCTGAGCTAACAACCAAATGCAAATGTCATACGTCTCTGTCACTAGCAGCATAGTTGCTAGAGGGGCGTGTGTGAGCTGCACCTCAAAGACAAGCCTTCATCATCTTTTCCTGGAGATAGCTGACTGGCAATCGGATGTTCAAATACAGTTACTTTCTTGTACAAGGAGCCATGCACAAGCACCTCCCACTCATGACTCTTAGAACACACATTTATATACAAAACAAAACACAGGAAAACCACCTGTCACTATCCCTACAAAAGATCCTTTTGTTCATTTTTGGAAACATGAATATGCCTAAGGTTCCCATTCACAAACACAAAAATCAGTATATGAATGAAGTGCTGATAAAAACATAACCAGAACACAGTGGCACCAACCAAGGATGGGTTGTGGTCAAGGCCAAGTTTAGTTAATGTGTATAAACATTACTTCCAGAAGTCTAAGTACATAGCCCACATTTTAAGCTGGAGAGCGGGATGGGAAAAGCATCCAAAAATACTTCAATAACCCAAATGACCAAAACATTTTCAAAACTATGTTTCCTTGATCATGTTACTTTCATCTTTAGTCCATTTAAGTGGAGTAATGGGGTTAAGTGACTTACTTGTCCATAGATATAGAAAGTAGAAAGGGAAAGACAATTAATTCTCAGCCTATGGTTTGAGAGAACCATGCCTTATCTCAAATACATCATGCATATTGTCTTCTTCCAAAAGTTTCCTTTTTAGTTGGTATTTGCAAGTTCCCGAATCAAATACTTGTTATATGGCCAAATGAGAGAACTTCTACCAGCGTGGGTCAATGTTTTAGATCCAAATACAAAAGCTTCTAAAGTGTATACTTGTGGTACTGTACTCACCAGGCTTCCTGAGTTCTCCCAGCCCTTAAAAAGAGGACAGCTATACAGTTGAGAGAGATGGCTGGCCAATCCTGAGCAGTCTGTCTGATGGGCTGGCTTTCATATGTAGATTTGATATCAGCAGCACAGTCAGCAAATGCCACCTGAAGCTGAGAAGCTTTAGGAGTCAGCAGAACTGCCTAACTGATCTTGTGAGAATTTCAGTTCAGAATTACAGGGTCCTTAAATTCTGAGAAACGCATTTTACCATTTGAATATATTATGTGTATAGCACATGAGTAATTAAAAAAGGACCCTGTCCTAAGTATTTTGATTAGCCACAACTTTCAAATTCAGCTATGCATTTCCTTTGTAGATGGAGATTTTTTTAAAAGCAAGCTGAAGACAGAAGCTAATTTCATGTTGCTTGCTTTGGACTACAGGAAAGAGGGTTTTTAAGGACAGATTTCTGCTAAAGGCAAGATATGTTTAGATGTATCATCACTCAAATATGGGTTTGGGTGGCAGAACTCTCCAAAATGGCAGATGAAACTGGGGAAGCTAGCCTTAAGAAGACCTCAGTATGGGAGGATATACTGGCTGGTGAGTTTCAGGCCTACCTCTGGTGGGTGTTTGTCCCTTGCCATGAGCGTCAGGATCTCTTCTCTCAGGTCGTTGCGGAAAGTGAAACCATATTCTTTACTATCTTGAGACAAGAAAGGAACAAGCAGTGATCATTGTTATGTAAAACCAACACTCTCTTGTTCACTGTCAACCTATTTTTTGCTGGGTAAAAATAAGTTGCTGTTATTTATTCTAGGCTGATCCCAGGATTCCAGAAACCCACCAGGATTCAAGGTGGAACAAATGTAAAAGCCAATGCCTGGGCCTTGTTCCAGTGAAGTGTTCATCACAGCACGTGCACTACATGGGAGCGGCCACCAGCTCCACGTGGTAAGACATTGTTTTATAGCACTTGGGAATTTTTGATATACTTTTATTACTCATTAGAGCAGTCTTGTCAAGCAGGAGGGCAGGACTAGATTCTACTTACTTTTATAATACAGTAGTTACCTAGTGGAAGATACAGAGTATCTATTTCATTTTGCAGCCAAGTTATACACATAAGACAGACCAGTACACACACCCGTGATGTGTGACGCTCATGGCTATTACTTGGAACCGTAATCATCACTGACTGGTTAGCAAAGTGAGGCCATACTGGCACAGAGGAATTGCACAGGCTCTCGGATCCAAGGCCTTCATTCATTTTTAGGGTCTGCCACGTCATCAGCACTTACTTTCTTTGGGTCACATCACACAACAGGTGCACAAAACTCAGCTCATTCCTATGTCACCAAGGTACTGACTTAAGTCATTTTCAACAAATTTTTCTCCTGATAGTCAACATGCAACATGAGCACGTGACCTTGAAGTAGATCTCAACTAACACTTTCAGTTCAGTCAAAATGAAGTTTTCATCCCCTAACAGTAATGTTAGCACATTCATTATCAAAATAGAAGATACTGAGGTGACATGCACCTGGACACATACAAAGTAAAACGGACCTTTCCAAATTTGAGGAATCATTTCTAGCCGATTGGCCACATCCAGTGCTTGGAGAAGATGTATCAATGTTTGGGAGTGGGGAAAGCAGACCTGATTAGGAGAAACACATTTTTAAAGCATTAATCTACAGAAACCCAATTAATCTAGAATGATAAATAACAAGTAATGAACCATCTTACTGAAGGTATCAGGTCCTCATACCACTTCAAGGTGACATCAATTTGTTCCATTAGACAAATCAAATCGAAGAACTTGGAACTGTGATGAAGGCAAAAAGTATGTTTAGTCTAAAGTCCCTATGTCTAACAACAGGGGAAATAATGAGTGAAATTATAGCATATTATATGTTACAAAGAATTTCAAAATACTTACAATTTCAAGTTAAACGAGCCAATACTTGGTTTAAGAGCTGCCAGTATATGCTGACTTCCCAACTAAACTCCTTACCCTCACCGGGTCATTTCTAACTGTTTCCTCTGTCTACTCTTAGGTCATGGTGAACAGATACTGAACTTCAAATTCATTTTAGAAACATTCAATGTGAAACAAGGATTTGGATACACAGAAAACGATTCTCACACATCTGTTAACATGCTGCCTTCTTAAATTCATGTTCTTATCTGCCTAAAAGCAAACCCATTCAGGGAGTATCTCTGGGTTCCGGTATCTTGATCTTTGAATACAAAAGCAAGGGAGATGAGAGGAAAACTTCAGGGCTCACCCTGCTATGACAATTTGAAAATGTAAAATGAGAGGGGTAGAGGAAAAGATATGTGGATTTTAATACGTTGCCAAAAAAAAAAACAAACTCAAAGGACACAAACTAGTACAGTCTTTCAAATCTGGCAGTTTTACCACTGCTTTAATTCCTAAGTGCTCAATTAACATGTCCTATTAGATCACTGGCATGCTGCCTGAAACCAGAGGTGAGGTATGAGGGGACATCAACAGCCTCCCACTTGCAGAATATGGTAACTCATGCAAAAGGATACATTTCCAACACACTTACTAATAGAAATTACGCTGATGATCAAGTCCAATGAATTTCCGGTTGTCTCCAGTATTTAAAAGGTCATGTATTTCGTAGGCAAGTTCTAGATCTCTGAGAGATGAGCACTGAAAATTTGCAATTAGTAAGTATCACTCTGATACCCTGTCAGCCACGTGGTTCACAAATGAATAAAAACAGTAGAGCGTCTTGTGAAAATACTAAATGTTGATTAAACGTATTATTGGTTGACAGCAAATAAGTTACAAGAAATGGGGGGAGACAAATCCCAAGTCCTGTGAAATTTATTACAATATTATTTTAATTTAGCAATTACACCATTAGAAATTAATCCTATAACAACATCTGGTCAAGCGCACAAAAGACACCTGCAGTGCAGAGTCTGGACTAGTAAAAATCTCCATGAAGTAATTCCAAAATCTACCCACAGGAAAGTTAAGTTATAGTTCTTACTAGGAAATAATACTGATTGCTGTCAATAAATAAAACACCCTGAAAGTATGCCTGGATATACATACGCTTAAGTACCCAGAGTAAATACCTTGATAGAATCCACACTAAATATTAGGTTGGTGCAAAAGTAATTGTGGTTTTTGCCATTGAAAGTAGCGGCTTTTATAACTGCGGTTTTTGCCACTGAAAGTAATGGCAAAAGCCACAATTACTTTTGCACCAATCTAATAGTAAAGCAATTAAATTACCCTTAGGGAACAGGGTTCATCTTAAAACTGTTTGAAATTTTTCCTATGATAAGCATGATTAAATAAAATAAAATAAAAACCATTATCAATTTTAACTTACTAATAGACAAATCCAAAATATTATGGAAGCTTATCTGTTCGAGGGCATGAAAAACATCAACGTAAACAAAAAACAAAGGGTAGGGATAGTATGTGATTCAAAAGTACAGATTTTAGGCCAGGTGCGTTGGCTCACGCCTGTAATCCCAGCACTTTGGGAGGTAGTCAGGAGTTCAAGACCAGCCTGGTCAACATGGTAAAACTCCATCTCTACCAAAAAACAAATACAAAAATTAGCCAGGCGTGGTGGCGCAACACCTGCAGTCCCAGCTATTCAAGAGGCTGAGGCAAGAGAATCACTTGAACCCAGGAGGCAGAGGTTGTGGTGAGCTACTGCACTCCAGCGTGGGTGACACAGTGAACCTCTATCTCTAAGAGAAAAAAAAATTATAGATTTTAGAGAAAGAAGAAAAAACAGAAGCAAAGACATGACTGAAGAGTTAGAAAGTGAAAAGAACCAGGGAGAACCCTCCAGCTACAGATAAATTTAGGAAATGGATAGTGAATTAATAAAGAAATGATACTTACTACACTCATGGCTGACTGAAAAAACTTATCTGAAAATCAAAGTTCACAAGAGCTTTGGTTACAATGGATAAATTTTCAAGTCAGTAACATTAACAAAAATCCTGCCAACAAAACTGGTAACATGTAAAATAAAGCTACGAACGTAAAAACTTAAGAGAGTCAGGAACGTGCCACAGACATTTTGGCTTTCTCAGAAAGATTATGGCAAATATTACTAAGCTATATACACCTACTATGTACTCAAATTTATTTAAAAAATAGAAAAAAAAAACTACTACTAAGCTATATAGGGATGACGAGGCCTCTAACTGGCACTCAGGGAAACCGGCCCTCTGTCTTCAGAGGAGGAAAACACAAGTGATTTCTGTACATACCATCATCCGGGTCCTTTGGAGAAAATCTCTTTCCCATTAATTCATTCATTATATCATAAATGATGAAGGATGATCTATTTGAAGGGTTTCCTGCAGAACAAGAAAGCAAATGTGTTTAATCCACTTCCTTTACCACCACCAACCTCACAGTACCTAGTACAAAGGGACACATTTCTCCTTCCTTCACCTCCAGCCTAAGTCCTCGCATAGAGCTGGGTGGAGGCCAATGCTTGCTAAAGGAACCACTACACCCTGCAGAGAGCAATTCTCTGTAAAATCTGGAATAATCACAGGTTTCTATTCATGTGCTCCACTGAGACTTTGCCCTTTTTTTTTTTTGAGACGTAGTCTTGCTCTGTCGCCCAGGCTGGAGTGCAGTGGCCGGATCTCAGCTCACTGCAAGTTCCTCCTCCCGGGTTTACGCCTTTCTCCTGCCTCAGCCTCCCGAGTAGCTGCGACTACAGGCGCCCGCCACCTCGCACGGCTAGTTTTTTGTATTTTAAGTAGAGACGGGGTTTCACCGTGTTAGCCAGGATGGTCTTGATCTCCTGACCTTGTGATCCGCCCGTCTCGGCCTCCCAAAGTGCTGGGATTACAGGCTTGAGCCACTGCGCCCGGCCCGACTTTGCCCCTTCTTTAGGCTCTTCACATGAAGCCTGACTTACTGGAGTAGGAGGCAGACAGTAACACACACTCCCTCACCAAACCAGCGTACTTAGAAAACTTTTTTTTTTTTTTCTGAGATGGAGTGATGCACTGTTGCCCTGGCTGGAGTGCAATGGCACAATCTCAGCTCACTGCAACCTCCGCTTCCCAGGTTCAACCGAGTCTCCTGCCTCAGCCTCCCGAGCAGCTGGGACTACAGGCCTCCGCCACCACGCCTGGCTAATTTTTTGTAATTTTAGTAGAGACAGGGGTTTCCCCATGTTGGTCAGGCTGGTCTTGAACTCCTGACCTCATGATCTGCCCGCCTCAGCCTCCCAAAGTGCTGGGACTACAGGCACGAGCCACTGCGCCCAACCAAAAATGTTTTTTGCTAGTAATCATTTGTGTTCCCTTTAAATATAATCAGAATGAGGTCAAGAAAAAGTAAACTAGAATGGACACGGCAGTTCTTAAAAATAACGTGAGCTGAGCACTAATAGGTCAGAAAATCATCTACAATATTCACAGTCAAATATTTCTCTACACTCTGTTCCCTACCTGTTCTGTGTGTTCGTGGTAGCAGAGTTGTAATGACAGTACAGATAGTTCCACAATTTGCTCAAGCATGTTTCCCTTTGCTAACATTCTTAATTTTATCAGTTACATAATATTCTCTTTTCAATGTATTGTTTCTTGGTTAATTTAGGCTTTCTCTTTTGGGTAAATTCCTAGAAATTATTATTATTGAGACAGGGTCTTGCTCTGTCACCTAGGCTGGAGTGCAGTGGGACAAACGCAGCTTACTACAGTTTCCACCTCCTGGCCACAACCAATCCTCCTGCCTCACACTCCTGAGTAGCTGGGACTACAGGGGTGCGCCACCATGTCCAGCTACTTTTTTCATGTTTAGTAGACATGGAGGTCTCTCTATGTTGTCCAGGTTGGTTTCAAACTCCTGGGCTCAAGCAATCCTCCTGTCTCGGCTTCCTAAATTGCTGGGATTACAGGCGTAAGCCAAAATTATTATTGCAGACAGGCAATTTATATACATAAGACAAACCAACACAGCTCCCCCAGATTCCCCATCCCCCAGTCCTGGCTGTTACTTAGGAAATGTAAGTACATCTGACTTTGATTAGCAATTGAACCAGTGATGAGAGTTACAGAGGAAAGGAATATACTTTGGAGTCAGAAATACTAGCTCCATCACAATCTCACCAAGGTTGAGTAAAATTTTAGGGGACACAATTATGGAAACTTTATCTGTTTCCAAGGTATAGTCAATTAACTGTCTGGTTCCTTTTCCTAAAGATAAAATTTGCCTATACAGGTGAGGATATGGATTTTACAAAATTAGTCCTCCAAACCAGAGAGAATCAAGTTATCTTCTGTAATTTTTATAGTCTATCACAAGAAAGAATGACTAGAACTGTCAATTCTGAACTCAAGGGTTATTTCTTATGCTGGGGATAAATGGATAAGAACCAAAAGATTCCGAGTGTCTCATATGTGCCTTCCAAACACAGTAGCAGACACGATGTGGAACTCATTTAACCACCACACCCTGCTGCTACTCCTCAGGTAGGTATCCAGTCACTTTGATATAGCTGGTAAATAAATGATAGAGCCGACATCTCAGTTGAGGTGCGTCTCTCTCCAAAGTCCATCTACAGAGCAGAGCTCCCACTGGAACTGACCTAAAAGTGGACAACTGGAACTGACCTAAAAATGGAGCCTTGAGGTCCTCCCAAAAGGCTGCACAATAAGTTTACCTTTCCTCTGAGGCAGCAACGTCCACAAACTTTTGGCAAAGATGGAAATGTTCTGAACCTGCATCACTGAACAGGGTAGCCACTAGACACATGGCTACTGAGCACTAACGTGACAAAGTAATTTATTATTTTACTTAATTTTAATTAATTGGCCACATGTGGCTAGTGGCTACGGTATTAAATAGCATAGCTCCAGAGAACAAAAGGGACTTCGGCCAAAATACATTCTAACCATTCCCGTTTGTACAACATCACTGACAGTACATTCCATAACCCTCTCCCCTTCAGCTCAAGTTTCATACCATAAACAAGACTGCTAACCTCAAGAATAATTTTAGGTAGTAAGACACTGTCCAATAAAAAAAATCAGCTGGGCATGCTGGTAGGCATCTGTAATCCCAACTACTCAGGAAGCTAAGGAGGGAAGACTGCTTGAGCCCAGGAGTTCAAGGCTGCAATAAGCAAGATCCTATCTCTAAAAAAAAAGCCACAACTTTCTGCTCAGGCTGTACAGGTTAATTTACAAATTATCTTTTCTTAATTCATATGCAGAGAAGATAACCTGCAACGATTAATCACATAAATTCAAGAAAGCTGGTCAATTTTCTATATAAATTAACACAATTTAAGGCCATACATACCAGGTTGATAAAACAGCTGAATAATATGGTGATATGTTGCAAGCGAGGGTTCTTGAATTACCAGGTAGATAGAAAAAATAAACAATGAGGTAAACACACAGCAATCCAAAATATAGTTTACTGAGACACACTGAATTTAAAACATATTAATGTTAATATTTAAGCAAAAGATGCATTTCTGTTCCTTTGAACAAAGATATTTTCCAACTCATTAATGTAAAGGTGAAAAACTATCATAAAGACTTAATCACTTTTTGAAAGTCCAAATACTTATTAGTCACATTCTTCACTAAGAACAGTAAAATATATTGAAGTGAATTGATTCCCAAAGCAACTTTCAATAAAGTAACTAATGAAAAATATACAATACACTAGCACACACTTAGGTTCAAATACCTAATTATGCTGGAAAAATGTCTTGAATTTAAAACTAGCTGACTCAAAGCAATCACTTCTCCTCAGATTCAACAGAACCATAAACAAAGTACCTAAAATACTAATGAACACTAAGATGATAAAGACACTCCCACTATAAGTACAGTACATTTAATTTAATGTGCCAAACGTGGAAACAAAATTTCCAGCATATTATGTAAGCAGAAGAAGAATTTAAAGGTCTTTGCTTATGTTGCCTGAAACCTCTGGCTGGCACAGTCTCTGTCTTCAGAGGACTCAAGGGCGCATCCTCACCTATTCCAATGGCTTTCATTTCACGTAAAATCTGTAAGGCTGGCAATCTTGCAATCACATGAAATCTTCGGAGACATTTCAGAATGGTATTAAAAGTCTGCAGATTTGGTTTCACGTTCTGTGCAACCATGTGTCTTAGCAGCTCCTAGTTGAATAAAAAACAAGTATCTTTCATGCCTGGGTAATCTGTCCAATAATCTATGTTTCATACAAAATAAAGAATTTAGCTTTCTTGCTTATGTTTAAAGCAGGTTAGTAACTATATCCCTATTTTAAGAACTGTTTATTAATTAGCAGGTTCCATGATTCTGCCTTTTAAAGAAGCCTGCTAATTCAAACACCCACCCCACTTGATCGAGGTGGTCAACTGTCTTCAGTCTTCTACCAAGGAGAGTTTTCCAAGAAAAGACTCAAAAGTAATAGACCAGTATGATATAAAAAAGTGGAACTTACACCTGATAGGAATTTGACAGCAAATATGCATTATTTTGTAACAGAAAAACTATTATGAAAAATAAATGAATAAAATGGTCCAGAATTCTAGCTGTATACGCTGGGTCAAGTAACTTTTTCTTCTCATGTGCCAGACACAGCTGAGTTCCAGGGCTGCGGAAAGGGTAGTGAACAGTTAACTGCTACACAGTGACTGCCATGCACATGCTCATAAATGCTATCTCCAGCCCATATACTTCTTTTTCTTTCTTTCTTTCTTTCTTTCGAGAAGGAGTCTTGCTCTGTTGCCAAAGCTGGAGTGCAGTGGCACAATCTCTGCTCACAGCAACCTCTGCCTCCCGGGTTCAATCGATTCTCTTGCCTCAGCCTCCCAAGTAGCTGGGATTACAGGTGTGCACCACCATGCCCGGCTTTGTTTGTACTTTTAGTAGAGACAGGTTTCACCATGTTGGCCAGGCTGGTCTCGAACTCCTGGCCTCAGGTGATCTGCCCGCCTCGGCCTCCCAAAGTGCTGGTATCACAGGTTTGAGCCTCCATACCTGGCCAGCCCATCTATTTCTGGCAAAGAGTATTTAAGCCCTACTAAAAAATAAATTGATGATTCCTCCTTACCAGTATATCACTCCATTTTGCCTCAAATTTCTCATTTATCACGAATACTGTTGCTTCAATCACTGCATTAAATGTGTACACATCAGCTGTAAAATAATAAAATGATAAAATTTGGGGTTGAAGATGAATCCCTAAATGGCTGAGTTTAAGGCAAAGCAGTCATTCCTATGTGTCCCTTGGCTAATCACATGCCCACAAAACTGGAAAACCACTCTCCTTTCTGGATCTCTACTCTTGCTTCAATCACCTATGCCTCAGGAAAAGACAAAGTATAGGCCAATGACCGAGGCAAGATCCAAAGCCTTCACACAGACAATTAAGAGAAAGAAGGAAATGGAGAAAGGGATGGAGGGGAGTTCTCAAACTCACCATGGAGTCTGTTGTTTAGTAACTCAGTGTACAAGTTTAACGCCTGCTCATAAGCTCGGTGCTGGAAAAGGAAAAGGAAAAATTAAGCATCATCAAATTCATTTACTTAAGAAGTCCTTGCACATTTCTGTCTTAGAGTTTGCTAACATAGCTCAGGCTCAATAGATCAGGCTCCTGTTCTCATGAAGCTTATACTCTAGTGCAGTGGTTTTCTATCTACTGGTAATGCCTGAACATACTATTATTTGTCACAACTGAAAGTGGGGGAGGAGTGTACTACTCACATCCAGTGGGTAGAACCCAGAGAGCTACTAACATCCTACAATGCACAGGACAGACCCCACAACAAATTATCTGACCCAAAATGTTAGTGGTTCTGAGGCTGAAACACCCTGATTGGTGGAAATTAAAGATAAAAATAAATAAAACAAATGTACCTTCACCATTCCTCGGATCATTGTGCAATAGGAATGTGCGTTTTTCTCTGGCATTAGAGAAAAGATTCTCTCAGCATTGTTTTTTGCTCTAGACACAAGAGAGTAAATGTAAACCCGGGCAACAGGAAATACCAATCAGAGCTACCACCATTTACTGACGGTTTATTATGTTCCAGGCAATGTGCCAAGTACTTTACATGCATTATCTCAATTCTTACAGGGCGTTATGGTTATTATCATTTTGAAAATGGGGAAAATCAAGACTTAACAATCTTAATGTGTTGTCGGGGCTGTGTTGTCGGGGCTTTGCAGGTTAAGTGGCAGAATTAGAATTGAAAATGAAAAGTTTATAAACAAGTATATAAATATCTATGCATTAAAAACAAGAAGCAACTGTATGACAAGGTCCCTAGTAAAGTTGCCTCAACCTTCTTCAATCTTCAGCTGCTACTTCCCAGAGGCAAAATGGTTTCTTTTGGAGGATCCTTCTGGTCTTATTCCAGCATATGTACTTTCATCTCTTCTCCCATTCCACAACCTCGGCCTCCTGGGTTTAAGTGATTCTCCCGCCTCCACCTCAGGAGTAGCTGGAATTACAGGCACATGCCACCACCCCTAACTAATTGTTGTATTTTTAGTAGAGATGAGGTTTCACCATGTTGGTCAGGCTGGTCTCAAAACTCCTGACCTCAAGTGATCCACTCACCTCGGCCTCCCACGGTGCCAGGATTACAGGCGTGAGGCACCGCGTCCAGCCTACCCCAAGGAATTTAACCTTTCATCTTATCAAATTCATCACTTCAATAATGATTTTAGATAATCATGGTAGCTTTCCCTTTCCAGACATTCACATGAAATATCCTTTTAGACACCCAGCTAACTTGAATTCTCCAACATAATTATTACACCTTTCATTTAAACTGCTGTGTACGTCTACATGTTGGTCAGTGGTCTTAATTTAGCAGTACACTCTAGTGTCTATGATACTTTTAGTAAACAAAAGTATTAAATCTTTCAGAATTAGAGGTATATATTCCAAGGTAGCACTGTTAATGAAACTACCAAAGGAACCATACCATATGAAAGTTATGCTGAGTTAAACAGATGAGGGGAAAAAAAAAAGGGTCAACCTCTCAACAGATTCTTGTGTTGCTGAATGGACAAAGACCCTACTGAAAAATGGTCTAAAATGTATAGGAATACAAATAGTGAAATTTATATTGCACAATAAAAATCAATTATTTAAGAACATCACAAGAAAACATCTTCACGGGGTGATGGGGCATATTCCATGTACTGTTAAGACACTGTAATTCAAGGTTCTAATTACGTGTGACATACCGCCATGTAACTCCAAACTGATGACCAGCTTTCCTCCTAGATTTCTTGTTATCTTCCTCTTCCTGAAATGAATCATCATCAAGAGAAATAAAAGTTAAGGCGGTGGAATGCATTTCCCAGACTACTCTAAATCAGAAAGGCAAAGGGAACTCAGAAAAATAAAGGAAACACAGATCCAGTAGATGGCAAAGAGGAAGTCCAATAACGCTTACACCTATACAGTTAAGTTCTTAAGTGCAAATCAGATGAAAAGTCAAGTTGACCCTCAAAGCAACAAGTGACAGCATGGAGACAAGATGAAGCCAGTTCCCTGTATGGCCTCGTCGTCAGATAGAAAGAGGAAAACCAAACAACACAGCCTATTTGCTCAGGGACTACATCTGGCTTGATCCATACAGATAAACTGTCATAATTACGGTGAAAACAAGATAAACAACATATAGTTAATGTCTAACACTCACCCAAGCAAACTAAGACTTCTGTTTTTTTGTTTTTTTCCTGAAACAGTCTCCCTCTGTCACCCAGGCTGCAGTGCAGTGGCGCGGTCTCGGCTCACTGCAACTTCCACCTCCTGGGTTCAAGCAATTCTCCTGCCTTAGCCTCCTGAGTAGCTGTGACTATAGGCGCCTACCACCATGCCTAGATAATTTTTTGTATTTTTCTTTAAGTAGAGACAGGGTTTCACCATGTTAGCCAGGATGGTCTTGATCTCCTGACCTCATGATCCACCCACCTTGGCATACCAAACTGCTGAGATTACAAGTGTGAGCCACTGCACCCAGCAAGACTTCTTACAAGACTAAATCTTGTCTTTATTTATAAACCAAGGTCTGGGATAAGGCTGACATAGAGCAATACAGGCTTGGTTGGCATTGCAGAGGTCAGTGCTGGCTCTGTAGCCTGCTGCCTCAAGAGGTGGGGCTAGAGAGGTAGAGGGCCAACCAAAGCAGGGCTTCAGGAAGTGATGCTCTGGGAAAGTGAGGTGTAACAGCAACCTACTGCCTATGCACTTTTAAAAATGTAAGGCTCTCTACATAAACAATCCACATTTGGCCAGGTGCATTGGTCAGTAATTCCAAAACTTTGGGAGGCTTGAAGGATTGCTTGAGTCCCAGCGTTGAAGACACCATCCTGGGCAATACAGCAAGACCCTATGTCTACCCACCCTCCCCACCCAAACAAAAACTAACCAGGCATGGTGGCCCACACTTGTGGTCCCAGTTACTTGGGAGCATGAGGAAGGAGGAACACTTGAGCCTAGGAGTTAAAGGCTGCAGTAAGCTATGACAGCATCACTGCACTCCACCCTAGGTGACAGAGTGAGACCCTGTCTCTGAGGGGGGAAACAAAAATCTACATTTAGTTGGGCAAAGAGTAGGAAAGATAGAAAAGAAGAAAAACACCAATAATCCCATCACCCAGAAACACTTTTAAATGATTTTTTTCTTATGCATTTGTAAAACATTTTACAAAATGGAATATATACTGCTGATAGCCTGTTTCCCACTTATTGGATGAATCTTTCCATGCCCAAACACATCTACTCTAATGTGCTCAATGGCCACACAACTTTTATCATAATTTGATCATCTACTGTTGGACATCTAGATTGTTTTCAACATTTCTGCAAGTATAAACACCTCCTTATGAAAAATGTCACATGAGCATCTCTATTTGACTGATCCAAAGGATTTCTTGAGACCTAGTTCTAGAAGTAAAATTCACGAGTTGAGAGAGAGGCTATGACTCAATTTACAGGCACACTACTGTTCTGTCTCCAGCCTAGTGTGTTCTCTCCTCTAAGTCCATGTATGAATTTTTGAGGGGGGCCAGGCCATGGAGTCTTTACCTGGCCAGAATACATCATGTTATTACTCTAAGTGACACAGGCCAGCCCAAACATTTCGGATCAACGCTTTGCCTTAATATGAGGTAGGAGAGGACAACATATTGTTAAAAAGTAAACTAGGACAGAAGTAACTGTTTAAAATCTCTCTTCTTCCTGTACCACTTTTTAATCAAGGCTATGGTACCACACATCTCAGTACAAATCTCTTACTACTACCCTGACACATGGCAAAAGAACCCATCTTATTTTTAAAAGCGATTTCTTCAAAAAGAAGCTTAAGAAAAAAAAAAATCAAGGCCAACAGTTGTTACCAATTCTTCTGACTGCTCAGTTTGTTGAAAATGATAATCAGTTGAGGGCTCCTGGTCACCATAGTAACACAATAAATCCAAGAGACTATTTGTTGTTTCAAGAGACACAGTGGTTCCTGTGGGTAGAAACAGAAAGGGAAAGAAACCTTGAAACAATGAAAAACTAAAGCCTGTGAGGTGAAAATGCTTCATTTTTTAATATTAGCTGTGGTCTTCATGGCTACATACATAATGTTGTCCACTACTTTATGCACTCAACATCAACTTAAACACCTGGAGTGACGCAGACAGGGACATAACCCCTATTAACCATGTAATTTGATGTAAAAGACTGGAACACAAGATGAAGTTTGGGACTGTGCTCACTTATTTTATGTACTCATTTTTCTCAAGCTACTTCATGGTTTTAATTATCATCTCCAAACTGAACACACTGGAAACTATCCCCACTTAATTCCCTCAGCTCAGGTCCATTTGAACAATGCAAGTAGCATTACTCCATTTGGATCCAGATACTCACTAAAAACTTGCTTAGAAACACTAGCAGAATTGTCTAACTATACTAGTCTCTTAAAAATTGTTCAAAACATTATGTCCCCATCTTGACACTCATTAAAACGCTAAAAGGGAACAGGAGGAAGAGATATAATGTATGAGATATAATCTGCTATTTTAGAAGAAAAGTAAATGTATCTTTTTGTTTGTTTTGAGATAGGGTCTCATTCTGTCGCCCAGGCTGGAGTGCAAGGACATCATAGCTTACTACAACCTT
Organism: Rhinopithecus bieti; assembly: GCF_001698545.2. Taxonomy (NCBI): domain Eukaryota; kingdom Metazoa; phylum Chordata; class Mammalia; order Primates; family Cercopithecidae; genus Rhinopithecus; species Rhinopithecus bieti. The sequence goes on along the minus strand of NW_016817889.1, from coordinate 708,761 downwards.
GAACTCCTGGGCTCAAGTGATCCTCCCACCTCAGCGTCCCAAGCAGCTGTGACTACAGGTATGTGCCACTGAACCTGGCTAATTTTTAAATTTTTTGCAGAGATGAGGTCTCACTATGTTGCCCAGGGTAGTCTTGAACTCCTGGGCTCAAGCAATCCTCCTGTTTTGGCCTCCCAAAGTTCTGGGATTACAGGTACGAGTCACCATGCCCAGCCAATAAATTTTCTTTCTAAACAAAATACATTGATAAATTTAAAATGAGTATTAGGAAATGTAAGAGTCCAGAAGAGAAAGCAGGGCAGAGCGAAGAGGGTACAGGCTATGGAGAAGCAACTGGTTCACACCAACTCAAAGCTATGAGACCCTGGAAAAATTACCTAATAATTACCTTCATAAGATTACTATAAAACACACCAATGAGGGCCAGGCGTGGTGGCTCACACCTGTAATCCCAGCACTTTGGGAGGCTGAGGCGGGTGGATCACCTGAGGTCGGGAGTTCGAGACCAGCCTGATTAATGTGGAGAAACCCCATCTCTACTAAAAATACAAAAAATTAGCCAGGCATGGTGGTGTATGTCTGTAATCCCAGCTACTTGGGAGACTAAGGCAGGAGAATTGCTTGAACCCAGGAGGCAGAGGTTGCAGCGAACCCAGATCGCGCCACTGCACTCCAGCCAGGGCAACAAGAGTAAAACTCATCTCAAAAAAAACAAACAAAAAAAAAACAAAAAACACACCAATGAATAAGGTATTGTAGAATTAAGTACGTGAAATGACTAGCACAGTGTTTTGCACTTATTAGGGGCCTGATAATGAAATGTTCTAGGATCCTTTCCCTGGTACGTTAGCTCACTTAGTTACTGAGCTATGGGTCTGACACCTGTCTTTACTGAAGGACTGCACACACCTACCCAATAAAGGGGGTAAAACTAAAAAAAGACAAGCCTTAGCACTAAGAACTTTAATGCTGACTCACATCAGTTGCCGATCATATTAACAAACAGAGGGAAGCGCCTCACTAAATTATAATCTACTGCCATCACTTACCCATACATCTGATGCTGTACCAAGCCACACACCAAAATTCTCAAACATAGCTTTCTGCAAATGTTTCTTGGATTCAAGTGTATAATGATTCAGTCCAGTTTCCACCACTTCCATGTTTATTCTAAATCACCAAATAGCACTCCAGATTCTAAAAACGTAATGCCAGCTGCTTCTGATGTTGCTATATATACATTTTCATGGTGATTTACCAGCTGTGCTATTTACATGTGTAGCTCCAAAAGTTTACATCCAGCTCCACTTCAGAGAACCACACAATTTTAGAGCTAGAAGCTCTGAGAAATTAAGTAACTTTTTGAATGCTAAGAACAATTAGTGACACAGATGGCACCAGCATCAAAGCCCCTGATCCTACTGAGTGTGCTTTCCTTTTTACATATTTCCTTCTTGTGTGTTGTAGCCCAATCTTCCAAACATCCTTAAAAAGTACAGGAAACCTGGGCACGGTGGCTCACATCTGCAATCCCAGCACTTAGGGAGGCCAAGGTGGGTGGATCACGAGGTCAGGAGAGAAAGAGCATCCTAGCTAACATGGTGAAACTCCGTCTCGGCCGGGAATGGTGGCTCACACCTGTAATCCCAGCACTTTGGGAGTCCGAGGTGGGTGGATCACAAGGTCAGGAGATCGAGACCATCCTGGTTAACACGGTGAAACCCCGTCTCTACCAAAAATACAAAAAAAATTAGCTGGACGTGGTGGTAGGTGCCTGTAGTCCCAGCTACTTGGGAGGCTAAGGCAGGAGAATGGCGTGAACCTGGGAGGCGGAGCTTGCAGTGAGCCGAGATTGCGCCACTGCACTCCAAACTGGGCGACAGAGCGAGACTCCATCTCAAAAGAAAAAAAAAAGAAAAGAAAAAGAGTACAGGAAATCTGGGAGCACTGCATACCTACCTAACGTTAAAAACAAAAGCTAAGGTAGAAGGGTGATACAATTTCTCTACTAGTGCTACAATAAAGCAACAAAGCTGCAATTCTACTTCACCTATAGTTCTTAAATAACACTAAAGCTAAAAATGAAATAAACTATTAAAAATATAAAGCACGCGGCCATAAAAGCAAAATAAGTATAGCAGGCCCTGTAACTTTTACTCAAAATATCTGAATCATGTAACTGGGGCCCACTTCAAAGCCCATGTTATTAGAGGGGCTTTAATCGAACTCAGGTCACCTGCTTGCAAAAGCTGATCAAACATGTCCACAGAGGTTTTGACTTTTCTGAGCTTGATTCGTTCCTTCAGGGCGGCTTCACTTACGTCTTCGATCTGAGGTTCAAAGTACTCAGGCATTAAACACTAGGAAAACAAGATGACTAAAGTTACTACAAACAGGTAAAGGTGAGGAAAGGATAACTGACTAGGACAAAATTTTTATCACCAACATACCAAAATAAAACTTCACTGCTCCAATTCATGTTTCCTGCACCAGACACTGTTTATCATTTTAACATGATTGTCTTCACAGGGAATTGAACTAAACCTTGCATCTCTAATGCTGTGTATCCTCTAAACATTTAATACTACCCAAGGCATGCTGATTTTACCTCATTCACTAACTTATTCAAATACTTTCTGAATGCCTACTACTTGATCCCAGACATTAAGCTCGGCACTGGGGATACAGAGACGAAAGGCATTCTCTACCTTCAGGGTGCTCAATCTAATGGAGAAAGCAGATAACCAACAAATGATTATTCCACAACTGCCACTGTCTTAGTTCAGGATTTTAATATTTTGACTTACACAATCACACTGGCTTCCTCATCTATCCACAAGTTCTACTATGAAAACGAGAAGTATTTCCCTGTGAGCTTTGGGAAGCAGAGATGTGGGGGGACGGGAGTAGTTTAGATATGATGAGTCTGAGATTAGTACTTCCACCAACAAACTCAGGAGGGCAGAGTCACATCTGTTTTGCTCACCACTGTATGGACAAGCACTAAGCACAATACCCACTACACTCCATAAATCCTCGCTCCAAACTACAGAACAAAGAGGGAGCTGGAAATACAATGTGGAGTTCAAAGTAAAGGGATCTAGGCTAGATATACAAGAGTGCCGAATGGATTATAACAGTCACTGAAACAGAAGAGTGTACACAATAAAAAAAGAAAATGAGCATAAAAATCTAAGAAAGACACCCGTACTTAAGAAGTGGATCAAGGCCGGACACGGTAGCTCACACCTGTAATCCCAGGACTTTGGGAGGCCAAGGCGGGTGGATCACGAGGTCAGGAGTTCAAGACCAGCCCGGCCAAGATGGTAAAACCCCATCTCTACTAAAACTACAAAAAGTAGCCAGGCGTGGTGGCAGGCACCTGTAATCCCAACTACTCAGAAGGCTGAGGCAGAATTGCTTGAACCCGGGCAGCAGAGGTTGCAGTGAGACAAGACTGCACCACTGCACTCCAGCCTGGACAACAGAGTGAGACTCCATCTCAAACAAAAACAAAAAAAAGAAGCAGATCAAGGGCAAGCAGCAGCGGCTTACACCCGCAATCCCAGAGATTTCAGAGGCCGCAGAGGGATGTTTGCTTGAGCCCAGAAATTGGAGACCAGCCTGGGCAATGCGGTAAGACAAGACCCTGTTCTCTACAAAAACTAAAAATTAAAAAACATTGGCCAGGCATGGTGGCACACTCCTGTAGTCCAAGCTACTTGTGAGGCTGAGGCAAGAGGATCACTTGAGCCCAGGGGTTCCAGGGTACAGTGAGCTTCATGATTGCACCATTGCACTCCAGCCTGGGTGACAGCATGATGCGCTGTTTCAAAAAAAAGGAAGAGAAAGATGTGGATAGAGAGGTAGTGAAGGAAACTTTAGTCACAGAAGTAAAGATCTAAGAGCATGGTGTCACAAAAAATCAAATGGGGAAAATATTAAGATGAAGAGCAAATAAATACAGAAAGAATTTTAAAAGGTTAGTGTTGTGATCAAAGCTAACTCCACACTTTAAAAGGCTTATCATCCAAATATTGAGGGTATTCAAATGGCTACTTAAATATTAGCTATGAAAGCCTGATTTAATTTACATTTAAAATAGTATTATGTAAATAATGTAACTACCTGTCCTTACCGGTATATGAGGTTCAGCTATGTCCTTCTGAAAATATTTGGGGTATGAATTAACAATAAACTTGGCTGCATTCTCCCCAGATTTCTTTGCCAGTAAAAATGAATGCTACATAAAGAAAAAGATTTAAATACATGTAATTTAGACTCAAACAAGATTACAGTTACACTCTCAGCAATAATTTCTCCCCCCTTAAAAAAAAAAATGCAACGACAAACAGAATCCCAATTAGAAATTATAGAATATCCCACCTTTCCTACTGTGATATAATTTCAGTTAGCATCTTACACACAGATTGAAATACATAAAAAGCAAGTCATTTAAACTGAGTGGGTCACTCCAGTGTGAAAAAGCCCTAAGTATTAGAAACCAAAACCAAAATCCTCTCCCCGTTGACTATATGTACATCTTTTTGAAAAAAGTAGTAAAGGATTCACAAAGTCTATCAATTTCTCAGCATTTGTAAACCTTTCCCAGGTTCTTACAACTAAATTATTTATGTACTGTTGTGTGCAAACCAGCAAGACAAAAGAGTAGAATATTATCTGAAAATACTCACAGATTCCAAAGAGGATGTTGGTATAAGGTAAGGATCATCTTGAAATGCATAAGGCATAGCTGTGGTATCCTGTGGAAAAGACATAATATAATTTCTGTATTTATTTTGAAGACAGCTCACTGTAACTTTTAGCTCCTGGGCTCAAGGGATTCTCCTGCCTCAGCCTCCCAAGTAGCCTGGGCTACAGGTGTGTGCCACCACAGCTGGCTATTTAAAAAATTTTTTTGTAGAGAGGGTGTCTTGCTGTGTCACCCAAACTAGTCTCAAACTCCTGGTCTCAAGCAGTTCTCTCACCTCTGCCTTACAAATGGCTAGGATTATAGATGTGAGCCACTGCATCCAGCCCACAAGTCTTTTCAGCTAAACTTTTAAAAGGACCTTGTGAGTTTTGAGTAACAAAAATTCTGTAAGTTTTAATTATGTATCTAACCTACATGCGCAAATGTATGAGGGCATATACACATGTGTATATAGAGAAAAAAGACAAACACCTGCACTGTACTCCCAGCTCTACAAGACTTGCCTTTAATTACGCAAAGCAAACAATGGCTTAAGCTGTACCCACCCCCACATGGCTGATTTTAATATTTAAGTTTGCTATCACTGGGGACTATTTCTGTTTTAAACTCTAGGTAAGAATCATCTGAATTAATTAGTCCTAACAGCAGAATCCCAGAATAGGATTTCCTCCAAAGCAAGGTCACTATCTACCCACACTCATCTTTACCAAGAGTCCCTCCTCCAAATGGAAGATACCACCGCACCCCCTCAGGAGTGAACAGCAGCAGCTTCTCCCACGTCTTGTTGCCCATTAAAATTGCTCCCTAAACCTGAGCGTAATCAACTCTCCAATACCACCAGGGTCTCCACTGAGAAATGCCCCAGAATTGCTTTCTCTATTCTTCTCTTCTGTGTCTGAGTGCCTTACTTGGGCCTTTATTACAAACAAAAACTTATCCTATATCCTTAACCCTGTCTTACTGACCTGGACTCCTTGGGGAGGGGGCATGGAAGCTTCCCAGCAGCTCTCAAGGGAAAGCTGCTCATACCTGGAGCCTGGAGGGAGTATGTTATTTTGGACCTAGCTTTCTGCTACCCCTTTCAAAAACCCCTTTCCCTGGAGCCTCACCTTAGCAGCCCTGTTGTGAACTTCAGTTTTTAATTACACTAACGGAAAGCCAATGTTGAATTCTTAAGAGTGATATGATCCAGGGTCACTACAACTGCTGAACTGAGTGCAGTGTGTAGGGAGTTGAAGTGGGAGACGACAGAGACTGTTGCAATTAATCCAGACTTGTAAGACAACAATCACCAAGGTGATCGGTGATGATATCAAGCATCTAAAATTTTGACACTGTACAGAAAAGAGTTAACAGGCCTGAAACCACTATCCTTAGAAAGGTCTGCTTCCAAGGCTGGCCCTTGGCTGCCATCTGGGAACCTGGATATTGGAAGGGTTCCCACCATTCCCAAACTGCTAACAATGGTTCACTGTGCCTAACCTGTTTGCACAGTGTGTTTTGTGCCAAATATCTGCTTTCCTTCTGGGAGTGTGGAAACTTAATATAATATATGCCAGCCAGTGGGTGGTCTACATGGCCAGCCTCCCCTAAAAACTCTGGCACTGGGTCTCCAATGAGCTTTGGTAGATACTTCGCATGTGTTGTCACAAGTCATTGATGGAGGAATCAAGCATGTCCTGTGTTGAATCTTCTGGAGACGTCTTTTGGAAGCTTGTGACTGATTTCTTTTGGTCTTTATCCCATGAGCCTTTCCTCTTTGCTGACTTTGCTTTGTATCTTCTTGCTGTCATAACTCTTAGTCTGGGAGTAGTCACGGAGACCTCACACATCTTTTGAAGGGATAAACAAAGGCTTTGCTAACATGATTCCCAGGATTTTGGCCTGAGCAGCTGTAAGAATGGAGTTGCCATTAATGAGATGGCAAAGAAATGTGTGAGGAATGTTTGGAGGGAAAGGGGTTTGGTTTTGGATATGTTAAGATCTTTATCACACTCTCAAGTGGAAAGGTTTCCCATTCTCCACATTGCTGTCTTTTCTAAAATGTCTGCTTAGAATTCCTTTCCCCCCATCCTGGCTAACACAGTGAAACTCCATCTCTACTAAAAATACAAAAATTAGCCGGGCGTGATGGTGGGCGCCTATAGCCCCAGCTACTCAGGAGGCTGAGGCAGGAGAATGACATGAACCCGGGAGGCAGAGCTTGCAGTGAGCCGAGAACACGCCACTGCACTCCAGCCTCGGCAACAGAGGGAGACTCCATCTCTTAAAAAAAAAAAAAAAAAAAAAGAATTCCTTTCCCAGTCTCAGCGAAGTAACCCCTTCTCAGTGCTACCTCAGTCTTCCCCTCTAGAACTACACAATAACTGTGTCTAATTCTATATCAGCACAGTGCTTGATAAGCATCATAAGGGCACAATATACGGTTGCTGAGTGAATGGATAAACGAATAACTCTTGGATTTCAAGGGCCAGGTAAGTCACAATTCTACACATAATTTCTATAACTTCTTTGACTTGAAGGTGGCCCTGGACCATTCTCATTAAAATGTTGAGAATATCTCAGAGGTCCATTTCTATGTTTACATTTCAGGTGCCTATTTATGGATAAGTGAGCTACTGAAAACCTCAATGCTTTGCAAGTAGGGAGATGTAGTGAAGTACTTTTTCAGAAACTGGTAGAGTACACCAATGCGCATTAGCCCCGACACTATCTTTAGTAGCTCCATCTTTATTTTATATTTAATTTATTTTTTGTGGGGGCAAGACAGGGTCTCACTTTGTGAAGTACAGTGGTGCGATCCTGGCTCACCACAACTTCCACCTCCACCTCCCAGGATCAAGTGAGCCTCCCCTCAGCCTCCCAAGTAGCTGGGACTACAGGCGCATACTACCATGCTCAGCTAATTTTCGTGTTTTTTGTAGAGACAGGGTTTAACCACGTTGCCCAGACTGATCTCAAAGTCCCAAGCTCACAGGATCCACCCGCTTTGACTTCCCAAACTGCTGGGACTACAGGCATGAGCCACTATGCCCTGCCTAGTAGTTCCATTTTTAGATGTAGTTTAACATCTACAATAGAAGAACAATTCTGTGTACTTGTAATAATCAACTTTAGGAGGATCAATATCCATATAGATACTGTGGCAGAAAAAAAGACTTAATTATTTTAGACTTTTCCCCACAGATGAAATTAAAAGTTTTCGGTTAATAAAAACTACAACCAAGCAGAAAGTTCCATTTCTGATGCACTTACCAAAGTTTCAGTGTATCTACCAGACTACAAACTCTATTCTTGAGTTGCCAACAGAACAAACTTCATGTCAATGAAATCAACAACATAGTAGTAGCAACAAAATACCATGTACCAAGCATTTCCTTTGTCCCAGACTCTGTCCTAAATCTTATGTTTATTTAATTCATTTGTTAATAATTCCCATTGCAACCTTGAGGTTTGGTGCTATAATAAACTCCCATTTTATAAGTTAGGAAACAGAAGTTACCAAGAGGTAAAGTAATTTGCCTGAGATCATAAAGCTAGTTGCTTGGCTATTAAACCAGTAGGCTCCAGGACCCAGATTATTAATCACTGCATGATTGTCAGCATGACAGGTACATTATTTCTCCAAGTTGGTATACTACAGCCAAATCATCTCCTAAGAACATATATTTCAACAAGCCCTTCCAGGGATTAAAGATCATTGGTATGGTAGAAAAACACTGCATTTCGAGGTAAAAGATGTGGAATTAAGCCTTTAATTAAGGCTTTAACATCATAACCAGTCACTGGCCACTTTCAAAACCTTAGCTTCCTCATTTGCCAAATGAAGGGATTTGATAATTTTAATTTTTCTTTTTTTTTCTGAGACAGAGTCTCACTAACTCGCCTAGGCTGGACTGCAGTGACACGACCTTGGCTCACTGCAACCTCTGCCTCCGGGGTTCAAGAGATTCTCTTGCCTCAGCCTCCTGAGAAGGTAGGACTACAGGCGCCACCATGCCTCGTAATTTTTGTTTTCATTGTTTTGGTAGAGACAGAGTTTCACCATGTTCACTGGGCTGGTCTCCAATTCCTGACCTCAAGCAATCCGCCTACCTTGGTCTCCCAAAGTGATGGGATTAGTGATGGGATTACAGGTGTGAGCCACCGCACCCAGTCAATAATTTCACTCTTAAAAAAAAAGAAAAAGAAAAAAATTGGGCACGGTGGCTCACACATTGTAATCCCAGCACTTTGGGAGGGGAAAGAAGGTGGATCACCTGAGGTCTGGAGTTCAAGACCAGTCTGACCAACATGGAGGAACCCTGTCTCTACTAAAAATACAAAATTAGCTGGGCGTGGTGGCACATGCCTGTAAATCCCAGCTACTCAGGAGGCTGAGACAGAAGAATCGCTTGAACCCGGGAAGTGGAGGATGCGGTGAGCCGAGATCACGCCATTGCACTCCAGCATGGGCAACAAGAGCGAAACTGTCTCAAAACAAACAAACAAAAAACAGATGGGGGTCTTGCTATGCTGCCCAAACTGGTTTTGAACTCCTGATGTCAAGTGATCTTCCTGCTTTTGCCTCCAAAAGTGTTGGGATTACATTCATGAGGCACCTGGCTCAGCTGAATTAGGTAATTTTAAAGAAACTTTCTAGATTCACAACAGTTTAATTCTGAATAATGAAGAGGTATGAGTATTAAATGTGTTATTAGCCAAGTTAAAAAGTATGTTATTAGCCAAGTTTTAGGTTAAAAAAACACTAAAATCCTACTTACCCTGTTTACTGTGGATGCAAGTGCCTGAAGAACAGCTACTTTATCCCTAAGAATAAGAACCACAAGTTAATCCTCATCAGGGCTCTTCACAGCCACAAACTGAACAAGTGATTCTACTCTCAGTGTATTGGCCAATAACAAAGTGCACATCTCATCTGAAGCTGGTTCATATGTCACAAGGTCACTAGAATAAATTAGAAATGAAGAAAACTGCCAGTTCTTTTCCCTAGTTGGTACATGTTCCTCTCTTTGCTATGCCTGTCCTCTCTGGCCTGGTGGATAATGCCATAACCCAGGGCTAGTGATTTCCATCCTCCACTCATAAAACTATCTGGCCTACTTCCTCTATCCACTTTCCTATGGGATTCTTACTGCGGCTTTCAGGACTACTGTTGCCTTTACTAACTTAATTGGTAGCTCTTGATTCAGTTATACAAGAATAAACCACAGGCTTCATTCTGGACCTATTGCATCAAAGCCTCCCAAGATCCACGGAGGACTGTCACACACATTCTTACTGAATTCCCAGATAATTCTGATGCACCCTCCTGGTTTAGAACCTCTCAACCACATATAACCTTATGGTAAGAATTGCAGGCCAGCTGTCCACTGCACCTCTGAATAGAGACCTTCACTGAACTATTAGAAAAGGCTTCACTGAGTAAATGACAGACAAGATAATTCGATCTCAAATGTATTTTTGCTCCTATGTTAGATTTAATGTGTTTCCTTTCCAAAAGGGAATTACACCAAGAGTATTTTCTAAATAAAGTTTAACATAACATTCTTAAGACTGTAAGTCATCTGAGAAAACCGAAAGTACAGGAAATTTTATATTTCATCAAAACTAATTCCCTGATGTATATAATATCCACAAGATTTTCTTTCCACATTTAGAAGTCACATTTATGTAACTTCAGCAAGTGTGATGACGACACATTCTCTCATCTCTCAGCATTTCCTCAGATCTTTCAATAGCCTATTTAAGTCTTAGCAAGTTAGCATACTTTCCTAACACATTGAACAAATGGCAGTGAAAAAATGATGGCAGATTACTCAATAATTCGCTTACTTAAAAGGGTTACTTAAAAAAGTTATCATATATTATCTTAAAAAAATAAACTAGAACATTACAGGTTAACCTAAAGTATCTGCTGTCATCTTGTGACCCCTCTCCACGATGAATTTGGTATTTGTATTTCCAGAACTTTTAAAGTATTTTTACACATACATCTCTGTAAAAAACGTATACACACTGTCATTCTGCATGTGTCTACGTAAGTTCGACTGCATTATCCATGTTATTAAATATAGAGCTAACTAATTCCTTTCAATGTAAAAAGTTATTATATGATAACCTTTTAAAATTATCCATTCACTTTTCAATGGGCATTCAGGCTGTTTCAACCTGTTACGATTCCCAAGTAATAAACAGTCTTGTCCATGTATATATGCAAATGTTCCTCCAAAGTGGCTAACCAGTACGGTATGCACATTTCCAATTCTGATTCTGCCAAATTTCCTGCCAAAGAGCTGTTCCAATTTACTGTCCCACGAACAAACGTATTTCTCCAAATTCCCTCTCTGCCAATCTGGTAAGTTTTAATTTGCACTTCTTTTATGATCCCAGTTACCTATGCATTGACATAACTGGGCTCCCTGGCTCCCTAAAATAATCACACAATTCAGATTAATAAAGTTTTTTAAAAAGGCTTTTTAATGAATCCGAGTCTTTAGGTCACATAATTTTAAGACCTAGCTTTTCAAGGGGCCATTAAATGCGTTCAATAGTACTACATTGTAACAAGCACTTTTGTGAAGTTTTACTTCCTACATATTCAACAAATGTTGAATAAATGAGATGAGGCAATTTGTTCAAGGATACATCCACTGAATAAAAAAGCTAAATTTTGCTGTCCACACCATTTACTTTATTTTACCTCATTAGAGATAATAAAGACAGTAATTTTGTCTGCTCTTCCAACCATGTGAGAGAACTTCCTTTAAAAAATTATAATGATGATGTTCATGTATAACCATGTATTATTAACCACATAAATACTAACCCACACTAATTCAAAATATCTTTCAATTGTTCTTTTAAGTAAATCTCATTGCTCATTCACTCACTATTCTCCACCTTTCTATTTTTTGTCCTTTAAACTCCTAGCTTCTCCCCACTCAGCTACTATCTCTTCAAGAATGCTCTCCTGCTGCTCTTCCCATCGCTGTCTCCTTACTTAACCCTTATGTTTCTCTCATAGTAAGCACTCAACCATTTGCTGAATGAACACTGATAGAATACTTACCAAGTTTTCTTTTTTGGAATTACTACTTCTTCAATCCCTAATGTAAAAAATAAAACATGAATCAGTTTCCTAGTACTACAATGGAATCCAACGTGTTGATATAAAAATAGAATTCAACATATTTTAAAATATACCTGTTATATCAGTTCCTTCAACCTTTGAGAGGGTTGCACTACCAGAATAAAATCTGCAAAAAAATAAAAGCCTTAAAGCTAATAGTCCTTAATGAAGTACCCAGCTCACCTCCACCTGTGTGTACTTTGAGCCCAAATTCTCCAATTATCATGGATTAAAGTGGATAACTCATGTCAATGAATGCTGAGAAGACAGTCTGTACAGCATGTTCGATATCATTAACGAATGGATATAAGATATAGACAAGACTGTCAAAACTGTTTTTTTTTTTTTAGAGACAGGGTCTTGCTCCATTGCCCAGCCTTTAGTGCAGTGGTGCAATTATAGCTCACTGAACCCTTAAACTCCTGGGCTCAAGCGACGCTCCTGCTTCAGCCTCCTGAGTAACTAGGACTACAGGCATATGCCACCATGCCAGCTAGTCAAAATTTTTGGAAGCAAGCAATCTCATTACATAAATGGTAGAGGGGAGGAAAGTTTTAATGGCCCTTGAACAATCTGGTTTGAAATGCAAGAATTTCAACTTCAGGAACCAAAACACTATGACATTAAAAAGAACAATTTAGTGAGCTCCTGCTTCTATATAGTTACTGCCCTGATCAGAAAGGACTACCTCACTTAAAGCAATTACAACATAGGGAAGATCACCCATGGCTTTTCATTCCACTTCCTTCAACAATCAAGAACTTACCAAATACATAAAGCCTGATTCAGACTTGGAATTGCTGATATTTTCTATTTTCAGAGGTTCAATATGAAATCCTTTTTAAACCAAAATATAGAATCATTGGCCCATGACTGAGTTTTTAGGTGTTCTGATCACACTGAAAATACAGTCAACACATCATACAGATAATGTGCACGGTTAATATTGTCTTGTGTTTCCCCTTACTAAATGACACCGGTAACATTCAGAAAGTTGTCAAGATGTGATTGCATAGAAAGATACTTCCTCCAGTAGTATCTGGTTTCAGGTATCATTTTAAAACAAGAATGCCCCTCTAAGCTAAGGACATTTCAGAAAGAGATCAACTCTTTCAAGTCACGCTATTTGTTTCTCATGACCTTAAAACAGAGATCACGGTTATTTTGAGAACGGATGCTGAGGGAGAGATTCTGCTTCAAGCAAAGAAAATGAGTAGAAAAATGCTAACGATGGCTACCAGGAAAAGAAGGACTGACATTGAATGGCAGCACAAAGGCTTCTGCAATATCAGATGGAGTGGTTTTTCTTTCTTGAGGGGAACTAAGGGAGAGTACATATTTACAAAAAATGGTAAATTACATATCTCACTTATACCTCACAAACTTTTCGGATGGTTATTACCAACTCCAGTCTGCAGAGGAGGAAATCTGTCTACTATCATCATCCAATTAAGTGAATGGCAAATACTAAATCTGAAATTAGGCTTTTAGCAAGTTTTCACTACAAATTACTGCCTCTCATGTTCCCACAATGCCACTGTGTGCACTGAGTGAAAAAAATATTACATAAATAGGTCATACAGGTTCCAAGTTATAACTAATCACAGATCAAAAGGACATGGTCAGATCTTTTAAACTTTTCTGATTTCATGAAAACCTGATAACTTCTTTAGCCAAAGACCCCACCGTGGCGACCAGAGATTGCCTTTTATGTGGGAAGATCTTGTACTTTCTCCGCGCTCCTCCTGACTGGGTTAAAATAAGTAAAGGCGGGTAATTTTTAATTTGGGGTAGTGTTGCTAATAGCCACACTCACTGGAACGTAAGCTTCATGAGGGCAGGGACCCAGCTTTGCGGGTGGTAACTACAGAATACTGCAAGCAATCAATAAGTATTTCTCTAATGAATAAATGCGTTGCGAACCCTATTTCAAAGGGCCACCTCCGCGTACCTGGCCTTAAGGGCACGCGGCCCCAAGGGCGCGCATGAGCAAACCACTTCACTTCATCGTGCCTACGCCCACAGCAAGCTGGGACTTGGTGACTCTGCAGTCTTCTTCGCGGATACCCCTAAGCGTCTCTTACCTGAGGCTGCGTGCCTGTTCACACAGACCCGCCCGCCGACCTGTCAGCGGCTGGCCAAGCCTGCTGCGGAGGCCCAGCCAACGAACAGCAGCTACGGCCGCCATCTTTGACTTCTCTGCAGAGCATGTTGGGAAAGCCCGCCTCGACCTTCAGGAAGAAGGGGCGAAGTGGGCGGGGAGCAGGGAACAGCTCCGCTATTGGCTGAAGCGGAAGAAGACGAAAGCAAACATAAAATGGGAGGTTGCAAGCTCATGGTTTGAAAGACTTTGTCACGGAAGCTAAAAGCTCTATAAACCTCATTTGCCTCGGAGGAATTTTCTTAAATGATTATTTTGATATCTTATATATATTTGATTGTTTTCAAAAAAAATGAGCGAGCAGAGAGGCGTACAACTATTTGTTCCCCCCCCATGTAGAAGTGATCTCATCCACCTAAATGTCGTTCCTGCGCCCTCTTCCGCGCGCAAGCGCACTTTGAATGACGTGGTGACTCCGAGCTTGAGGCTGAATTAAGAATAGTCAGGTGGTGAGTGGACCGTCTCTCTGGGTGTTGGAATTCAAAACGGATCTGGAGGATGTTGATCTCCAAGAACATGCCCTGGCGGCGGCTGCAGGGCATTTCCTTCGGGATGTATTCGGCTGAAGAGCTCAAGTAAGGAGTTGGTCGGGTAGCGTGCTCAGCCTGGCTCTTGAGGTCTGCGCTCTAAACTACCATTCCCAGAAGCCCTTGCGCCCAGTCAATCCTCTGAGTCCAGGCTTGTCTGGCGCTTGTCCTGCTGGGAGCCGTAGTTCTGGGAATGTTCCTGGGCCGGCGTGGACTGCCTAGAGTCCGGTGGGGCTGGCGGAAAGAGTTTGCGCTGGGGGTGGGGGAGTGTAAGGGTGGGGAGGGTCCTGGGCTGCAGCGTTAGCGTCTACCAGTCTCCTCGTTAACAAGCGTTTGTAGAATTAACCATAATGCACCTGACATGGTTAATTAGGCACGTACTAAGTTTCCTCTTGTTTATAAAATGTTTGTCCTTCAAGTTAACTTCTCTTTGCTAGGACTCCGTTATATTCTCTGTCTGGTTGTTAAATCAAGGGAAATCTGTTTAGTCTTCATTTTGATCACGGTAGCATTTGACATTCTCCAATGCACTCTCTTGAAACTTTCCTTTCTTTCAGAACCTTATTTGTCTTCAAGTTCTCCTATTTTTATAACAAATATTTCTACCTCCCTCTCTTCCTCTATCAGTCTTATAACCCCACAAACATTTATTAAGCATCCAGTTGTTTCCAGGCACCAAGCTAGGCGTTAATGACACATTGGTGAGCAAGGTCCGTACCTCGTTTTACTCCTTAAATGTTGATGTTCTTCAAGATTCTGTTCTGGTAATGTTGTTTTCCTCATGGTAAATATTGCCCCTTGACAATCTCACCGCTTTCATGATTTATAGTCTCAAATTTAAATCCCCAACGCAAATTTCTTTCCCTGATTTTCAGACCCATTTGTTCAGCTGTCTGGACATCTTTACTTAAATTTCACACAGAGATCTTAAGTGCATATCAAAAGCTCAACATGGCCGGGCGCGGTGGCTCACGCCTGTAATCCCAGCACTTTGGGAGGCTGAGGCCGGCGGATCACGAGATCGGGAGAGCGAGACCATCCTGGCCAACATGGTGAACCCTCGTCTCGACTAAAAATACAAAAATTAGCCGGGCGCTGTGGCGGGCACCTGTAGTCCCAGCTACTTGGGAGGCTGAGGCAGGAGAATCGCTTGAACCCAGGAGGTGGAGGTTGCAGTGAGCCGAGATTGCGCCACTGCACTCCAGCCTGGCGACAGAGCAAGACTGTCTCAAAAAACAAAAAAACAAAAACAAAAAAAACCTCAACATGCACCCCTCTTCAAAGGGAGGGGTAACTTACCCCTCCAAAATGGTGTACCTAGTGCGAGACGGTCACTAGAAACTGGAAAATAATTCTAGATCTCTCTTGACATCTAACTTATTTATTGGGCTCTTACTTTGTGTCACCTACATGTCTATTTGTTCTTTACTCTCCTTTTTCTCCCAATTGCTACTGTGTTCCCTCTGGCCCTTATCTCATATTTGAATTGTCTTTTCCTTCCACCTTCCCCTTACACCTCTCAAGTGCATACTCCACACTGCTGTCAAAATTATTCTTGCAAAGTGCAAATGTGGTCATGCTACTGTCACCCTTAAAACCCTCCAAAGGTTCTCCATTTCCCTCAGATAAAGGATATTTTCTTAGCATAGCCTGCAAAGTCTCCCATGATCAGTCCAATGCTGATTTTAGCTATAACATCATCCCTTCTCCAGCCCTATTAAACTACTTGCATATTCCAGAAACTGCCATTCATATTTCAACATCTGGGTCTTTTTTAAAGCTATTCCCTCTGCCTGCAGTGTCCTTTTAGCCAAAAGGAGGTACTTCCCTCTTTCCCTTTCGCAACACACACACCTGAAAGCTCTGTTCACCTCCCTCATTTTCTGAGGTCATTTTGCACATGGTACAGTTGTCTGTTATGGTGCTTTAGTCACTTTTTGTGCTTACGTATATTTGTCTTCCTCCACTACTTTGAGCTTTTTATGTATGCCACTCTTGTCTTTTATCCTCAAGTCTGAATAAATGGATGAATAAACTCCTGAGCTCTGGTGTCATTGGTAACAGTGTGCTAGCCCAGAAATTCCAGTTATATCATCACCGCCATAAGTGGATACGATTTCATCCAAAAGCAAAAGTGTTTTAAGTTTCCTGAATTTTTAAAAAGATAATTGTGGAGTTTTCAAACTGGTTTAGGGTTGAGTTAAAAATGGCTTGGAGGGGCCATTTCAGTCTCCTGTTACCTCTCTGATCTCACCTCTTCCAGCTACCCTGACCTCCTTGTTACATCCAGAGCACCACGGGCACACATCCACCTCAGGACCGTTGCACTCCCTGCTTCTTCCTCCTTTAAAACCTTCTGCCCAGGTGACTGTTTGGCCTGCTCCCTCAACTCCTTTAGCCTTTGCCCAAGTACCTCCTTAGTGGGCTTCTAGGACCACTTAACTACTCCACTCTTCCCTATGCCTGTATTATTTTTCATCATAGCATTTCCTGCCATCTAACAGACTATACATTTATTTTGTGTCTGTTCCTCTTCCTCCAATAGAATGTAAGGCCCTTAAGCATAGCGGTTCTTGTCTGTGTCCTTGGCACTTTATGCTATCTGGCACATAGTGAGCACTCAGTGGGTATTTGTTGAGTGTATGAATAGATGGATGGAGGAGCTAGCTGCTCAGTGCTTGGCACTTTCAGTCGTTAACAACACCCATTCTCAGTTCTTAACAACACCCATTTATGGTGGCACCTCCAGTAAAAAATTCAGGCCCAGAGAACAAAATGTCTCTCTAGGAAGTGGCAAAGGTCTTCTTCAAACCTAAGTCTATTGATCTCAAACTCTGCTCTCTCCGGTGGAATCCTTGCTGGTTGCCCCTACTCTTCATCCCACTCCTGTAGTGGTGGGAGGGACTTTCTCCTCTACCCAACAGAGAGGAACTTTGTTCTAGACACTGTATTTTCTATATGTTATCTTCTAATCATCCTCATAGAGCTGCTGCAATGCCCAGACTTCAGGTGAGAAAAAAATTAGGTAGTTATCAAAGGACACAGTCAACAGAGTGAAAGGGCAACCCATGGAATGGGAGAAAATACTTGTAAATTGTGTATCTGATGAGAGATTGTTATCTAGAACATAAAAGGAACTCCTACTACTCAACAACAACAACAAATTCAATTTTAAAATGGACAAAGGACTTAAATAGACATTTTTCCAAAGAAAACATACAGATGGCCAGTGAGCATGTGAAAAGATGTTGAACATCACCAATTATTAGGGAAATGCAAATAAAAAGCTCCTCCCAATCCAGTAGGGTGCTACTATCAAAAAAACAAAGTAGTGTGTGTTGACAAGGGTGTGGAGAAAGTGGAACCTTTTCGTACACCATTAGTGGGAATGTAAAATGGTGCAACCACTATGGAAAACAGTAGGGTGGATTCTCAGAATATTAAAGACAAAATTACCATGTGATCCAGCAATTCTACCTCTGGCTACATATCCAAAGAATTGAAAGTAGGGTCTCAAAGAGATATTTGTATACCTATGTTCATAGCAGCGTTATTCACAATAGTGAAAGAGTGGATACTACCCTAGTGTCTTATCAATGGATGGGTTGATAGACAAAATGTGGTATATACATGCAATGGGATATTGTTCAGCCATAAAAAAAGGAAAAAAGTTCTGACACATCCTATAACATAGATGAACCTTGAGGGCATTGTGCTAGGTGAAATAAACCAGTCACAAAAGGACAAGTACGGTGTGATTCCACTTAATATAAGGTACTTAGAGCAGTCAAATTAATCAAAACAGAAAGTAAAATGATGGTAGCAGAGGAGATGAAGAATTATTATATAACGGGTACAGAGTTTCAGTTTTACAAGATGAAAAAGGGTTCTGCAGATGGAGAGTGGTAATGGTAGCACAATGCAAATGTACTTAATACCAGTGAACTGTACTAATTGAAACAGTTAAGATGATGAATATATATATATTATTACAGTTTCAAAAGTTAAGATTAAAGAACAAAAGGTAAGTAATTTGTTCAATGTTACCCAGTTCAAGGTTGCAGGTGGACTCCAGGTTTGTGGGAAGAGACCACACACACAACTTTTGAGTTAGATCAAGTTTCTCATGAAATTAGCTTACTGGCAGCAAGGTGACCGTATAGACAACAACCACAACAGATCTGCCACCATGTCGCCTTGACCCTTATAGTGACACTGGCCATGCAACATAGAATCTTCTAGATCTGAGCAGCTTAATTCCTGATAGACTAACATCGTTTTACACTCAGAACATGTCACCGCTCATGAAAACTTGACACTATTTTTGTGCTTTATTAAAGGGAGTGTTTACATCATTAGGGGACTCTCCTTTCAACCTTCAGATTTCCTCTAGCCTGGGAGATTGGGATAGTTTCCTTGTCTTTATTTTCTAAATCAGAAAGGAGAAAGTTGTAAAAGCAAAGTTAGCTTACTAAAAACATAGTTGTGTCCTATGGGAGCACCTTTCAAACCAAACATAAAATGTGATGAAACCTTTTTTAAGGTTTGACTGTATGTGTTTAATGTTGTCAAATTTACTGTTTCTGCATACAGGGATTGTTGCATCACATTCCCTTCATTGAACTGGGTAGGCTTTGGAGTTAAGTCTATTCCATATCCTGCCTCCCCCACATTCTGTTTGTGTCACCTGGATTCGATCACCTAAATTCCCTGAGCCTTGGTTTCGTCCCCTGAAAAGTACGTATAGTGATGACCATTTCAGAGGATTAAGATCAAACTAAATAATGCGGCCAGGCATGGTGGCTCACTGCTGTAATCCCAGCACCTTGGGAGGCTGAGGCAGGCGGATCTGTAGAGCTCAGGAATTCAAGACCAGCCTAGGTAACATGGCGAAATCCTGTCTCTACAAAAAAATATTAATCGAAAAATTAGTTGGGCATAGTGGCACATGTCTGTGGTCCCAGCTACTCGGGAGGCTGAGGTGGGAGGATCTCTGGAGCCCAGGAGTTCGAGGCTGCAGTGAGTCAAGTTTGCACCAGTGCACTCCAGCCTGGGCAACAAGAGTGAGACCTTGTTTAAAAAAAGAAAAAAGACAGAATAATGCTGCCTGTGAAGCAGGCAGTGTATAGTAGATGCTTAACTTGTTTTTATAAAGTTTACCAATATACTTAGTGCAAGTTTTGTTCTAAATCTGTTTTTAAGATGTTACCACTCATTCATTTAGCACATATGTATTTATTAACTGTTGGGTACCAACTCTGCACTTAGTATTGGGGTGCACTGGTGAGCAAGGCAGACAGAGATTGTGCCCTCCAGAGCTATCAAGCAGGCATTAAATCATCACTTAACTATAGTTTTGTGCTGGAAAGGAAATATCAGAGAGGTTGGTAACCTTAGCTTTCCTCTTGGTCTTTTTTATCCCCTTAGGAAATTAAGTGTTAAGTCCATTACGAACCCTCGGTACCTGGACAGCCTGGGGAACCCATCGGCAAATGGCCTGTACGATTTAGCTTTGGGTCCTGCAGATTCCAAAGAGGTGTGCTCCACCTGCGTGCAGGACTTCAACAACTGCTCCGGGCACCTGGGCCACATTGAGCTCCCACTCACGGTGTATAACCCTCTCCTCTTCGATGTAAGTGCTGCCTTAGTTGTGTGGGTCTCAGGGCTGCTGGTGGAATTTATGAGTTCTGCCTCTCTCCCACAAGAGTGGTCTAAGGACGTTAAGCCCCAGACACTCCAATGAAAGCATTCTGTAGAATGAGATTTTGAAGCTTTGAGCCAAATACAATAACTTCAGCTTACCCTGTGGCCCTAAATAAATGAGTATCAGTTTGCTTCCAGTTGAGTAGAGCCACAGCCTGATTCCGTTCACGTGGAGGGCCAGGGAGGGTTCAGATTCATTCCCTACACCTTTTGTTTCAGGGCTTTGTGCTCTTCAGAAATCTCAGTGGCACCTGCCTGGTAATAGAGCTTCAGTGTTCTCAAGGCCTCCCTGAGCCTTTCAGGTGTCTCGATAGGCTCTTGGGTGGTGGCAGGAGAAGCAAAGCCCCAGAAAGCCCAACAGTGAGGTCAGAATTAAGCTTCTGTGTAGAGTCATGCTTGTACATTTTCAGCTTTTTATTTCAGCTAACCTCACTTGCAGGATTTTTTTTTTAAGCTACACATATGTTGGTATACATGGATATGATTTTTGTCTGTTAATCATGTTAAAGAGAAGTGTCTTTGTTTTTGTTTTTAAGACAGTTTCATTCTGTCTCCCAGGCTGGAGTGCAGTGGCACGGTCTTGGCTCACTGTAACCCCTGCCTCCTGGATCCAAGTGATTCTCCTGCCTCAGCCTCCCAAGTAGCTGGGATTACAGGCACATGCCACCATGCCAGCTAATTTTATATTTTACAAAATTACAAGAGACAGGTTCACCATGTTGGCCAGGCTGGTCTCAAACTCCTGGCCTCAAGCGATCGATGCGCCCGCCTTGGCCTCCCAAAATGCTGGGATTACGGGCGTGAGCCACCGCACCTGGCCAAGAAGGGTCTTAATTAAATCTTGGAATAAAATAAAGATATTTCTCTACCTCAGGTTATACGCCCAAAGTAAATTTCAAATCTAAATGGATTAAAATAAAACCTTAAAAGAAAATAGAGGGGAATATTTATCTGGTTCTTAAGATAACAAAGACCTTTCTAAGCCTGTAGGCTGAAGTAGAGTTGTTTTTTTTTTTTTTTTTTTTTTTTTTTTTTTTTTT
>NW_016817889.1:655659-687236 GCF_001698545.2 Rhinopithecus bieti | reverse complement strand
CCGCCTCCCGGGTTTTTGACATTTTCCTGCCTCATCCTCCCAAGTAGCTGGGACTACAGGCGCCCGCCTCGTCGTCCGGCTAATTTTTTGTATTTTTTAGTAGAGACGGGGTTTCACCGTCTTAGCCAGGATGGTCTCGATCTCCTGACCTCTTGATCCGCCTGTCTCGGCCTCCCAAAGTGCTGGGATTATAGGCTTGAGCCACCGCGCCAGGCTGAAGTAGAGTTTTTAAAGGAATAGACTGACTAAATGAAGAAACTTGTGAGTATACTGAAAATCACCATGACTACTGTGTCTCTTTCTAATATCCTGTTCGTTTTTATTCCCTCTTCAGAAGCTGTACCTGCTGCTTCGGGGCTCTTGTTTAAACTGCCACATGCTGACTTGTCCCCGGGCCGTGATTCACCTCTTACTCTGCCAGCTAAGGGTTCTGGAAGTCGGGGCCCTTCAAGCAGTCTACGAGCTTGAGAGAATTCTGAACAGGGTAGGTGGGTAGTGGTGGTCACAAAAATCAGGAAACGCAAAGTGGTGGAGAACTAGAGATGCTTGTATATTGTCCTAGTTACCATGCCGATACTCACCAGAACGTTTGATCTTTATATAACTGGATACCAATAGCTGAGTGTGAAAACAGGAAGCTATAAGAATAATAAAAGGAATGTTAATAGAAACAATAGTGAAATACCATTTAATCCATTTATGAGCTTTTTCTGATTTTCTGGACCGAGGATTCAGTCAAGGTTTATTCAATCAAAAGACATTGCTTTTGATGGTTACATCTCTTTGACTGGTCTTAAAGTAGAACATTGTAATGTAGAGAATTCTTTTTCATGATACTGACCTTTTTGGAGGCTCAAGGCCAGTTGTCTGATAGGATTTCTTACATTTTAGATTGTCTGATTATTTCCTGTAATTAGATTCACTTTTTGGCAAGAATACAACCTACATGATACAGGGTACTTTGTATTGCATCATTTTAGGAGGCCTATGATGTCAGGTTGTTCACCTATTGGTAATGCTTACTTTGTTTACTTCTTGTGTTTGGTTTTTTGGGTCTTTTTTTTTTTATTAACACATAATATTTATACATATTTTATGGGGTACGTAATGATGGTGTGATACAGACAGTGTATAGTGATCAGATCAGGATAAATAGCATATCTATCACCTCAAACATTTATCATTTCTTTGTGTTGCGAACATACAATATTCTTCTTCTAGCTGTTTGAAACTATATTATTGTCAGCTATGGTCATCCAATAATGGGGTACAACACTAGAATTTATTCCTCTTGTCTAATTGTAATTTTATCTCCTTTAACAAATCTCTTCCTGTTCCCCTCTTTTCCCTATCCTTCTCAGCTTCTAGTATTTTCTATTCTACTTTTACTTCTATGAGATCAACTTTTTTTTGGCTTCCACATGTGAGTAAGAACATGTAGTGTTTAACTTTCTGTTCCTGGCTTATTTCACATGATGTCCTCCAGTTCCATCTATGTTGTTGCAAATGACAGGATTTCATGCTTTATTATGGCCAAATAGTATTCCATTGTGTATACATACCACATTTGCTTTATCCCTTTATCTATTATTGGACATCTAGGTTGGTTTCATATCTTGGCTATTGTGAATAGTGCTGCAGTAAACATGGGGATACCGATACCTCTTTGATATTCTAATTTCTTTTCTTTTGGATAATTGCCCAATAGTGGGATGCTGGATCATATGGTAGTTCTATTTGTAGTTTATTGAGGAACCCTCATGTTTCCCATAGTGGCTATACTAGTTTACATTCCCACCAACAGTGTATAAGAGTTCCCTTTTCTCCATATCCTCACCAGCATTTGTTTTGTTTTGTTTTGTTTTTGTCTTTTGGGGATAGCGATCCTAACTGGGATGAGATGAAACCTTATTGTGGTTTTGATTTGTGTTTTCCCAGTGACTAGTGACATCGAACATTTTTTCATATATTTGTTAGCCATTTGTGTGTGTTTTGAGAAACGTTTGTTGAGATGATTTGCCCATTTTTTAATTGAATTGTTTGGGATTTTTTGCTGTTGAGATGTTTGAGTTCCTTATATATTCTGGATATTAAGCCTCTGCCCCTAAGATGAATAGTTTGCAAATATTTTCTCCTATTCTGTAGCTTGTCTTTTTATTGACTGACTACTTTGCTGTGCGGAAGCTTTTTAGTTTGATATAATCCCATTTGTTTATTTTGGCTTTTGTTGCTTGTGCTTCAAGGTCTGATTCATAAAATATTTTTCCAGACCTTATATTTAGGTCATTGATCAATTTTGAGTTGATTTTTGTAGAGGGAAGGGGTGGAGATCTAGTTTCATTCTTCTGCATATGGATATCCAATTTTCCCAGCATCATTTATTAAAGGCACTGTCCTTTTCCCCAATGTATATTCTTGGCACTTTTTGCAAATATCAGTTGGCTGTAGATATGTAGATTAATTTTTGGGTTCTCTGTTTTCATTGGCCTGTTTCTGTTTTCATGCCAGTACCCTACTGTTTTGGTTACTACAGCTTTGTAGTATATTTTGAATTCTGGTAGTGTGATGATGCCTCTAGCTTTGTTCTTTTTGCTCAAGATTGCTTTGGCTGTTCAGGGTCTTTTGTGGTTCCATACAAATGTTACAATTTTTTTTTTTTTCTGTTTCTGCAAAGAATGTCATTGGTATTTTGATAGGGATTGCACTGAATCTACAAACTGCTTTGTAGTAATTGTTTTTCTAGCTTTTGGTGATGGGGAAAAAATCTTTGGGTCAGTCTAGAAGACCCTTGGAATCATGAATTTCATTTGAGCCTGACCCAAAAATGTGTCTGATGAATTGTCTTTTTTTTTTTTTTTTTTTTTTGAGATGGAGTCTCGCTCTTATTGAGCAGGCTAGGCTACAGTGCAATGGCATGATCTTGGCTCACTGCAACCTCCACCTTCCAGGTTCAAGCAATTCTCTTGCCTCACCCTCCCAAGTAGCTGGAATTACAGGTGTCCAACACCATGCCCAGCTAATTTTTGTATTTTTAGTAGAGATGGGGTTTCACCATGTTGGCCAGGCTGGTCTTGAACTCCTGACCTCGGGTGATCTGCCTATCTTGGCCTCCCAAGTTGTTGGGATTACAGGCGTGAGCCACCGTACCTGGCCTGTTTCTACTTTTATTATGTTTCCAAGGGAACAGAGCTAAAAAGTTAACTCATGGTCACATTTGTCCAAAAGAGAGATGGAGAGAGAGAAAGAAAAGATTTTCTTAAACCAGTGCTAACAGTAAGTTACATGTTTCTAGGAATTCCCTCATTTCATTTAAAGTTTCAGATTTATTGGCATAAAATTATTCATGGTGCCTACTATTATACCTTAATCTTTTTTTTTGTAAAATATACACAAAAATGCTTTAATTGTATGTACAGTCCAATACAAAGTAACCATCACCTTTACAGTCTAGTTCAATATCAGCATATTGTTTATGTCCCCAAAAACCCTCCCTCCTTTCCCTGTCCCCTTGTGTATTTATTTTTGACAGTTTGTCTGTCATTGTCCTTTAAAAATTCTTTGTTGGGGCTGGACACAGTGGTTAATGCCTGTAATCCTAGCACTTTGGGAGGCTGAGGTGGGAGGATTTCTCAAGCCCAGGAGTTAAAGAGCAGCCTGGGTAACATAACAAGATGCTACCTTTAGTTTTCTAATAATTATAAAAAATAAATGTAAAAATAAAAATTATTTATAGGAATAATTTGAGGGCTAGGATGATGCTGCCTTCTCCAGAGAAGATTCTCATTGCTTCTGGTGTGTGCATGGCACCACTGCCAACTTGGGACTGTCATGATCCAGGTTCAACGCTTAAAGCTCCCTGGATGGCCTGAGTGATTGTACAAGGGCTGGTAGTTTCCTGAGAGTACAGCCCTTTGTGTTCCAGCTTACTATGTTTATGTGTCAGGGGGTGAAGAATGATGGCTTCCTGTTAGATTTCTAACCTTACACTAAAAAAGCTTTAGGTTTTAAATTTGTTCTTTTAAAGGCAGGATCTCACTGTGTTGCTTAGGCAAGCACTGGAGTGCAGTGGTAATTCACAGGTACAATCATAGCGCACTGCAACCTCAAACACCTGGGCTCAAGCGAGCCCCTATCTCAGCATCTGGAGTAGCTGGTACTGCAGAGGCACCACTGTACCCGGCTTAGGTTAAGACTTTCATTTCTGTTTCCTACATCATTTGAGGGTTTGTGAATAAAAAGTTCAAAATTGCTGCATTGGAAAATGCACTCAAGGCCAGGGCTCCTGGGGAGCATCATGGGCTTATTCCCTGGGGCACATGAGTACCCCAAGTGATGTCCTGCCTCAGCATAGCACCAAAGCCCCACATCAGTGCACGTGGCTGCATGCTCTTTCATCTCGCTAGATTCTTTGTTCCCCTTTAGTCTGCTTTGGTTATTTATTCCTCACTGTCCTGTCAGCTCTTCAGAGCGTTAAGATTTTTAAAATATTTTAACCTATCTTGGTTCTTCGCAGTCTTAGGTTTGGTCTGGGGAATCTAGCCCACCGTTATTGGAAGTAGGATGTTCTCACTGGATGGTTTTTTTTTTGTTGTTTGTTTGTTTTTTTTTTTTTTTTTTGAGATGGTGTCTGGCTCTGTCAACCAGGCTGGAGTGCAGTGGTACAATCTTGGCTCACTGCAACATCCCCCTCCCAGCGATCTTCCCACATCAGCCTACCAACTAGTTGGGACCACAAGTAGATGCCACCACATCTGGCTAACTCTTTATGTTTTTGGTAGAGATGGGGTTTTAGCATGTTGCTCGGGGTGGTCTCAAATTCTGAGCTCTAGTGATCCGCCTGCTTCTGCCTCCCAAAGTGCTGGGATTACAAGTGTGAGCCACCATGCCTGACCTCATTTGATTTTTTTTTTAACAGCTGTATGTTGTCTCACTCTTTTGAAAGTGCAACACAGTAGCCATGGTTTCTTTTTTTCCCTTCAAATGAATCTTTTCCACCCGTGGAGAGGCTGGTCCCAGTTGTGCTGCTCATCAGAGGTGTACATTACCGTGATAATGTGGTTTTCCTCTTTGTTTTCCAGTTTCTGGAAGAAAATGCTGATCCCTCTGCTTCTGAAATTCAGGAGGAATTAGAACAATACACAGTTGAAATTGTGCAGAACAACCTCCTGGAGTCCCAGGGTGCACATGTGAGTTAACACTGTCTTTCTCCCATGCTGTTTTTGGCGTTATTTTATCACTTTCCCTTTGTGTTGTCCTTTGCGTATACTTCTGTCTTCCCATAGTAGACCAGGGTTTGAATCTGAACTCTGTCTCTCATGAGACCTGCAACCTCACGAATTGCGCAACTGTCCCTGAGTGTCCACTATCTAATCTCTAATGCCTGCCTGCAGGACCAATGAGAGGATTATGTGACATTAGTTGGTTTCGGTATAGCATCCAGCAAGCCTCTTCTTAAAAAATGGCATCAGGTCTTTTTTTCCTTCTCCATCACTTGTCTCTAACCCACCGCTACCTTATTTTCCCCTCCATACACTGCCTAAGTATTAATTTGTTCAAATGAATGAATGGGTAGATAATTCACCTGTGGTAATAGTCTTGAAATCTGCTTCACTTCCTGCTTGGGTTTCACACCAGAGATTCTGATTCAATTGGTCTGGGGTAGGGTCCAAATGGAGTTACAAAAGCTCCCAGATGGTTCCCATCTGCTGCCAGGTGCAGAGCCACTCGTGGCTGGACTGTGGATGTGCCTTCCTCAGAACCCTGAGGTACTTCTGAGGCAGACCAGCTGCACCCAGAGGGCTTCCTTTTACAAGTGAAAGTAACTAGCATTTAGTAAGTACTGGCTGTATTTTAAGCCCCCACTGCATTCGTGGTTATTTATCTTAGTAAGAGCTTGCTGCGGTGGTTACTATTCTTATTCCCATATTATAATTGAGGAAACTGAAGGTTTAAAGAGGTCGCTGAATAATTGTCAGAGCTCAACTATATTAGGGTTCTATGGAAGATTTTGTTTAAGAAAGTGGTGCTAGGGGTGTTTCCTCTGGTTAAAAATAAAAGGTGAAAACCATAAAGTAAATATATTGGATTCTCTTCAAAATGGCACTCCAAGGTTCTCTGACTTTTTAAAAAAAAACAGGTAAAGAACGTGTGTGAGAGCAAGAGCAAGCTCACTGCTGTCTTCTGGAAGGCACATATGAATGCTAAGCGCTGTCCCCACTGCAAGTAAGTATCAGGGCCCTTTCCCCAGGTGAGACGTCTCTGGGCAGTCACTCATGGCTATTATTAAATATCTTACGGGTTTTTAATCTCCTCAATCACAACTGTCCTCCTGCGCAGGACTGGGCGATCTGTTGTCCGAAAGGAACACAACAGCAAGTTGACGATCACGTTTCCAGCCATGGTGCACAGGACAGCTGGCCAGAAGGACTCCGAGCCCCTGGGTGAGCAGACTGGGTCTGGAGAGGAGTTCCATGTGAGGCCAGCAGATGTGTCCTAAACCCTGGGAATACCTGGTTCTCCTCACTCCGTGTTTCTTTGCCGCGTCTGGGAGGGGCCAGCAGAGGCACAGTGTGCAGGCCTCTGAGGCCTAAGGGGACCCTGGTGAGCGCCCAGCTCAGACTTCTCACACGGGAGAGCTGATGGCAGGGGCTGCTTTATGAGGCAGTGCCCCACAGGCGCCACTGGCCTTAACTAGTCGTTTTCTGAAAGGTTTTCAGGAAGAAATTAAGAAATTTACCTGGCAAATATTTTGAAATATTTTACTGTAAAACAAGTGTGGATCTATTTTGGAATAAAATGTAGGTGAATAATTTTAAGAAAACTGCAAGAATTTAGCAAAACATTAGCGCCTCCTGCCAGGCTGCTCCTGTCTATCCACCCAGATCCCCCCTGGGTAGAGTTCTTTCCTCAGCTCTGCCCCACCCAAGCTCTGCTTGGGACAAATTTTGAGATAACTTAATACTCCCACTTTTAATTTTATAGTAGTAGGCTTATTTAAAAATGTTTTTTGGTTTTTATTCTGAAGTGGTCAGAAGATTAAATAGAGTATTCCAAGAGAAGCACTGAGAGCAGTACCTGCTGTGTAATATGTGCTATGTAGATGTTAACTGTTCATTTTTTATTAAGTCATCAGCTTGCCAGGATAGAAAATGCATAACCTGGCCGGGCACAGTGACTCATACCTGTAATCCCAGTACTTCAGGAGGCTGAGGCAGGCAGATCACTTGAGGTCTGGAGTTCAAGACCAGCCTGGCCAACGTGGTAAAACCCCATCTCTGCTAAAAATACAAAAATTAGCCAGACTTGGTGGCAGGCACCTGTAATCCCAGCTACTCAGGAGGCTGGGACAGGAGTATTGCTTGAACCCCAGGAGGCACCGTCTTCAGTGAGCTGAGATCGTGCCACTGCACTCCAGCCTGGGTGACAGAGCAAGACTCCATCTCAAAAAAAGAAAGAAAGAAAAAGCACAACCTGCAATTGTCACTTGGCTCTGCCACTTTTTCTGAGTGGCGGATAGAAGGCTATTTTGAGGAGCTTCCATTTCCAACTCTATAATGGCATTCGTAAGGCCTCTTGCCTAGAATTGACGAAATTACGTGCATGGAAGTTCATAGCAGATACTGTTACTAAACCTTTCACCAGAGCTTGAGAATATGGAATAAGCATGGAAATAAGATCCCCTCCTGAAGATGCATGATGTATCTTTTACATTGAACACTCTGGCATGACCTGGAGTAAATGAAAAACCTGTTTATTATTATTTTTTAAGTGTTATATTTTAGGATAATTTTTCGACTTAATAGAAGAGTAGTCAACATAGTACAGAGAATTCCTTTATACTCTTTACTTAATTTGCCCTAATGTTACATAGTAGATTACCATGGTGCATTTGTCAAAACTGAGTTTAACATTGGTGCAACACTACTGGCTAAACTACAGACTTTTAAAATTTTGCTGGTTTTCCAGTAATTTCCTTTTTATGCTCTGGATCCAACCCAGGATACCACATTGCATTTAGAAAGCCTTTTTACTTTTGTTTCATGGTTGGCAGTTAACACCATAAGATTGGATTTTCCTGCACTTAACCATTAAATAGCCCTCAAAACAATTTTCTTGTAATACCAGTTGGGAATTGCTTCTGTAGCCCTTAGGATGCCTTATAAAATGTTCATAGATTGAGAACAAAGATGGTCAGAATTCTAGAAGATAGTTTTCGTGGGGCAAATGTCCAGCAGGTAAGTAGCCTTTCAATGCCTTCTGCAAACCCATTCTTCTAAAGTCATCTTCCATTGCAGCCACGCGAATATGATGGTGCAACCACAAGTCTGTGCATTAGAAATGAGCAGACCGTAGTCTTCTACAGCTCCAGGCTTGGGTATTCAGTATTTAGCACACATTTATTTGTTGGGCACTCAGCGTTATGCCAAGGACCATGTTTGTGATGAGCACGATGCCAAGATACAGACCAGACTGTGTGGTCTCTGCCTCTGAAGGGGCTGCAAGCGACATAGGTCAGTAACTCTGGGGAGCAGGTGATGTGGAGGAAGGCGAGCACCCTCAGCGTGGGTCTGACCATCTTCCTGGTATCACAGGGACTCAAAAAGTGAGGGCTGGGCTGGGTGTGGTGGCTCACACCTGTAATCCCAGCACTTCGGGAGGCCAAGGCAGGCGGATCATCTGAGGTCAGGAGTTCAAGACCGACCTGACCAACATGGTGAAACCCTGTCTGTACTTTAAAAAAAAAAAAATTAGCTGAGCATGGTGGCACACGCCTGTAATCCCAGCTACT
Organism: Rhinopithecus bieti; assembly: GCF_001698545.2. Lineage (NCBI taxonomy): Eukaryota > Metazoa > Chordata > Mammalia > Primates > Cercopithecidae > Rhinopithecus > Rhinopithecus bieti. Next base: position 678,448 of record NW_016817889.1, on the reverse strand, counting down.
CAGGAGGCTAAGACAGGAGAATCGCTTGAACCCGGGAGGCGGAGGTTGCAGTGAGCCGTGATTGTACCATTGCACTCTAGCCTGGGCCACAAGAGCAGAGCCCCGTCTCGAAAAAAAAAAAAAAATGAGGGCTGTGCCTGAGTAGTCCCCAAGGACTGGTGATCCCACAAGGAGTGCTGTCAGTTTGTGAAATGCTGCACATGCTGCTCCAGCGCACTCCCTGTGCTCCCTGTGCCCCCTGAGCCCCACAAGGCACATTAACATTTAAAATAAGAATTCATATAGCCAAGACACTTCCACCCATTGTGATCCCAGGTTATTTGACCTCCTTATCCGTTTTTCCTGTGGCACCTCTGACAGCTGAAAGAAACACACATTCAAGATGCTCTGAAATCCTAGCTAGGCAGAAGTCATTGCTGCAAGCTGCAGAAATTCTTGTTAGGAGAGGATGCAGCTCGTGTGAGGAGATGGGCTTCCACAGCTCTCCTCTGACTCTAAGATCCTGTGATTGAAGAACAGCCTCTGCTTTCACGGTGACTAAACTGCAGTGGGGACATTGCTGGGACAGGAGCTCAGGAGATTTGACTGATCTTCTTCAGCATTTCTGATGTATTTAGTAGAAGAGAAAGTTCAGACATTCATTTTCAGAAATGCCCACAAAATGCAGGTTAATGGGGTCTGTTTTCTCCCACTGAACATATGTAGCTTTCTAATGCTGTGGTTGTCCCTGAATGCCGTTCTTCATGCATACCCATGCTTCCTTCAACTGCATTAACTCATTGAAATATTCTGCTTTTATTGCCATCAAAACTTCAAACATGCAGACTCTTTGACTTAGCAATTCTGCTTCGATGACTTTATCCTAAGGAATTAGAATACTCACAGTGTTGTTTGAATGGTTGAAAACTGGACATGGGCTGGGCGTGGTGGCTCACGCCTATAATCCCAGCACTTTGGGAGGCTGAGGCGGGCGGATCACGAGGTCAGGAGATCGAGACCATCCTGGCCAACATGGTGAAACTCCATCTCTACTAAAAAACACAAAAAAATTAGCCGGGCATGCTGGCGGCACCTGGAGTCCCAGCTGCTCAGGAGACTAAGGCAGGAGAATGGTGTGAACCCGGGAGGCGAGCTTACAGTGAGCGGAGATCGTGCCACTGCACTCCAGCCTGGATGGCAGAGCGAGACACCATCTCAGAAAAACAAAAAAACAAAACAAAACAAAAAACTGGACATAACTTAAATACCTATTAACAGAGACTAGTTAAATTATGGTGCTTTTGTTAATTGTTCTCCAAGTTAGGGATTTCTCTAAAAACCTATGATGACACATCCTCTGCAGATTTTAAAGAAACTAGCTGGGGAATTGGAGGTGGAATGAAGCTAGTTTTTAAAAATGGAGGAGGCTGGGTGCGGTAACTCATGCCTGTAATCCCAGCACTTTGGGAGGCCGAGGTGGGTGGATCATGGGGTCATTAGTTCGAGACCAGCCTGGCCAACCAGGCGAAACCCTGTCTCTACTAAAAATACATAAATTAGCAGGGAGTGGTGGCGTGTGCCTGTGATCCCAGCTACTTGAGAGGCTGAGGTAGGAGAATCATATGAACCTGGGAAGGCAGAAGTTGCAGTGAGCCAAAATCCTGCCACTGCACTCCAGCCTGGGCAACAAGAGCAAGACTCCGTCTCGAAGAAAAAAAAAATGGAGGAAAAGGCAAGAGTGGTGTTTTTAAGTGTGGACTATCTTAGGCTATTTTAAACATCTATATTTGAGCCGTATACTCTTAATTTAGAATTTGCTGTGAGCTAGACACCCTGTCAAGTGTTAGGAACACAGACAAGGCGTAGTTCCTGCCCTGATACGTGAATAAAAAGGGAAAATTGAGCAACGCTTAGTTTCAGTGGGTGTATCCAGAAAAGGTTTTTTGGATTTTTGTTTTGTTCTGTTTTGTTTTAAGACAGGGTCTTACTCTGTCACCCAGGCTGGAGTGCAGTGACACGATCTCGGCTCCCTACAACCTCTGCTTCTCAGGTTCAAGCGATTCTCCTGTCTCAGCCTCCCAAGTAGCTGGGATTACAGGTGTGCACCACCACACCCAACTAATTTTTGTATTTTTCGTAGAGTCAGGGTTTCCTGTGTTGGCCAGGCTGGTCTTAAACTCCTCAGGTGATATGCCTGCCTTGGCCTCCCAAAGTGCCCAGAAAGTTTTGAACCTGAAAGACACACTACTTACTTGTCTTAGTTAATCATCTAAATGCCTGGACCCTACCTCCTGAATGGCAGCCCCAAGCCTGGTTTTCAAATGTAACCTGGGTGTTACTGGTAGACAGCATCCCAGAGTGACCTTGCTTAGTGTGAGAACCCAAGCCCAATCTATTCCTCGCACACCAGTATATTTGTAAAAAGAAGTCAGTATGTATTTACCCATAAAAATACTTATTTATCCATAATTCAACTTACGTGAACCTTTCTGGTAAAAACCAGGTAGATAAAGATATTTATTATAATGTTACTTATAATAGCAAAATATGGAAATCAATCCAGATGTCCAATTATGAAAATATGGTTAAGTGAATTAGGAATCATCCTTAATGGAATATCACATAGCCATGAAAAATGGTGATCAGGTAAAAGCTACATAGCAATGTGCAGAAATGCTGACGAGATGATACTGAAAGGGCAAAGTAGTGTTCAAAATAAATCCACACTGAAGATTACAGTTGTGTAAAATACTTGTATAGACAAAAGTGCTGGAAAACAATATATAAAAGTGATAGTTGTTAATGTGTTGGGATTATGGGTAATGTTTTCTTTGCTTTTTTTTGGGGGGGGGTTATACAATAGCCATATGATTTTTATTACTATAGAAATGAGATTAACGGCCAGAGGGAATCCAGGCATGAGAATATGCTACCGTAGAGATTGATTTTTGTGGTCAAGTTGCAGGGTTGTTGATAAAGAATGGATACATCCCATTGCAGAAAGAGTACCTGTTCCTGATTTATTGCACTTTGATTCTCCTCCTTGGCTCCAGGAATTGAGGAAACTCAGATGGGAAAACGAGGATACTTAACACCCACCAGTGCCCGCGAACACCTTTTTGCCCTGTGGAAGAATGAAGGTGCTGTATCAGGCTAAAGAAATAGCCTTGATCTCCTCTAGGCTTTTATTTCCTGGACTTGTTAACCCTGCCTTATTACTTCTTTTACATTGTGATGATTGTAGCTCTGTCCTGGAACTGATCCAGAGGTTTGGGGCAGTCTTCAGGGCACATTGACATTGAGATGTCATAGAGCAGGGGAGGTCATACCCAGCACCAAAAACTTGACAATTACTGCAGCTGAGCCAGGTTATCAAATGACAACTGCAGGTAGGCCTCGCTTAATATAGGTTGGCGTATTTTTAGAAGGTTCAGTGTAACTTATTTTAAATGCCCATAAGTAAAATGCTTTGTCCTTCTGTGAATCAGAGAATGAACTCTGTCTTATTTAAATTGAGACTTTACTATAAGGGAAATCCTTCTTTCCTTCTGAATGTATAACAAAACCTATGCAGTATATTCAAGCCCTTGTGAGAGTGTGTTGTGGAACGCTAACTATAACTTCTGTGTAATAAGCACTTACAAATGAACATGTTGTTAAAGAGGTGTCAGGAAAAAAAAAAGCACTGGAGTTAGTATGATTGCTTCTGCGGCAGGCCCTAGCACATTTTAATCTTTTCTCACGTCACCAGAAACCTGAAATACAGCTTTGGTCCACAGAAGATCCTTTCTTGGCAGCACCTGTTAGGGGTAGGAGGAGACTAACTTAGAAAAAAATTTTTTATTCAACATATTTTTTTATGAAAATCAAAGTAATAATTATGTGTGTGATGTGTATGTGTTTTAATAGTCCAGGAGGGTGATTAAAAACAGTAAAGTTTCTTCCCCTTCCTTGCTCATCTCAGTTCCTGGGTTAAGAGCTATTGTCCCTGTAGTACCTGTTTTATGCTGTCATACCCCTGCATACAAACTGTCATGTACACAGAGGCTATTTTTTGTTTTATAAAGAAAATAAGGCCAGGCACATTGGCTCATGCCCCTAATCACAGCAATATGGGAGGCTGAGGCAGGTGGATCAGTTGGGCCCAGAAGTTCAAGACCAGCCTGGACAACCAAGCAAAACCTCATCTCTTTAAAAAAAAAAAAAAAAAAGAAAAGTCCAAAAATTAGCTGGGCACGATAGCATGCACCTGTAGTCCCAACTACTTGGAAGGCTGAGGTGGCAGGATTGCCTAAGCCTGGGAGGTCAAGGCTGCAGTGAGTCATGATCGCACCACTGCACTGCAGCCTGGGTGACAGGAGTGAGACCTTGTCTCAAAAAAGAAAAATGTGACCTTAACTCTACATATTATCCTGTATTCTGTTTTTTCCTCACTCAGTAATATTTTTATGGTTGTCCTCCCATGCCCTCAGTGATAGATTTAAATGGTCTCCTCGGTTGCTTTCCAACGCAGGATTCTTTCTGAACTACCTTTTTTCGGGAATGGATGATGATGGTATGGAGTCCAGATTCAATCCCAGTGTGTTCTTTCTCGATTTCTTGGTGGTGCCACCCTCAAGGTAATACCCTTTAATTAACTTATTTCACCTGTAAAAATGCTTACTAAGGAACTGAACCGTGACCTCTAGGAGAGGTGAAAGGGCCGAGGGCACTGAGACAGAGCTGCAGTTCTGCTCCAGGTGCGGGTGGTGGGAGGGCTTACTTTCCTTCCTGTTTGTTGTGAATGCGATAGGAATGTTAGTTGTTTTTGTTTGCTTGTTTGTTTGTTTTGAAATGGAGTCTTGTACTGTCTCCCAGGCTAGAGTGCAGTGGCATGATCCTGGCTCACTGCAACCTCTGCCTCCCAGGCTCAAGTGATTCTTCTGCCTAAGCCTCCCGAGTAGCTGGGATTACAGGCATGCATCACCACACCCAGCTAATTTTGGTATTTTTCATAGAGATGGGGTTTCACCATGTTGGCCAGGCTGGTCTCGAACTCCTGACCTCCAGTGATCCACCCGCCGTGGCTTCCCAAAGTGCTGGGATTACAGGCTTGAGCCACCACACCCAGCCGGAATGTTGATTGGGAAGGTTGGTTGTTTTGAGCGTGGTGGGGTGTGCTCCCTACAGTAGGCATGGGTGAGAGGCTGAAGAACATGACCCTTTCCTCACACTAAACATTCGTTTATTCTGTATGTCCCCCTGCAGGTATCGCCCAGTCAGTCGCCTAGGAGACCAGATGTTTACCAATGGCCAGACGGTGAACTTGCAGGCTGTCATGAAGGATGTAGTTCTGATTCGAAAACTTCTGGCCTTGATGGCCCAAGCACAGAAGCTGCCAGAGGAAGTGGCCGCACCCCGTCCAGATGAGGTCAGGGCTGCTCTGATGCTGATGTAATGAGCACACACGCTTGGTGCTAACTGTGCGGTGTGGATGCAGACACCGGGTACCAGGAGATGCTTCCTGGGATGTTCTGTGCAGCTGGCGGCAGCCTTAGTGTGAGCTGTGGGCTTAGGGGGCACCTAGGAACATTAGGGGAACGCACATGGGTCTGAGCATGGAAAGGTCTGGGTTCTGTGCCGAACGACCATGCCAGGTGACCCTAGTTGAGTCACTTTCTTATACTAGTGTCTGCTATAAAATGCATGTGATTTGTGGTGAGATTTCACACTGAGGCTGTTCCGGGCTACCAGCTCTCAGAAGCTCTAGAAAGAATACCCTGCTTCCCTCAGGCTCTAAGAGTGTCCCTTCTGGGTCACAGTACTAGAGCTCACGTTGTCAACTCTATTTTGGACACGTTAATGTCTCCAGCATTGGGGTCAGGAAAGCAGTATTGCACAGTATAAATTCCTCTCAGAATACGACAGTTTCAACTAACGTTTCCTGAGCCCCTTCTGTGTGCCGGGTTAAATAGTAGGTCTTCAGTGGGTACAAAGGTGAATTGGGCACCCAGGAAGCTTGCTGAGGTCATCAAGATCCTTCCCAGCTCTAAAGTACTCTCTGGATGCAAATAGGTAGCCTTGGGTAGACAGACAGGATTCTCAGACTCCAGCCACTGGGACGGTCCCGCTGTCTGCCGGGCCCATCACAAGGTGGCGCCACTGTCTCCTGGACACTTAAGCTGCAGGTTACACTTGGGGCTTTCTTTGGTTTTGCTTGTTTCCTGGTTGGCCAGCATTGGTGTGCTTTTAAAAACTCCTTAGTGTGAGAGAAATCGGCCATCTGCATGCCTTAGTGCAGTTTCCAAGGAAAGACCATGGGATAACTGCTCCCAGTGACTAGAGTTGAGAATCTTAGTTGGATGTCCCTTAAAACTCAGGCAGCCTGGCCAGCCATGATAGCTCACACCTCTAATCCCAGCACTTTGGGAGACCAAGGCAGGAGGTTCACTTGAGCCCAGGAGGTTTAGACCAGGTGGGCAACATGGCGAAACCCCATCTCTACCAAAAATACAAAAAATAGCTGGGTGTGGTGGCCCATGCCTATGGTGACAGCTACTCAGGAGGCTGAGGTGGGAGGATTGCTGGAGCCAGGGAAGTCAAGGCTGCAGTGAGCTATGATTGCACCAGTGCACTCCAGCTTGGGTGACAGAGTTAGACCCCATCTCAAGAATTTAAAAAAAAAAAAAAAAAAATTGGTCATTCCCTTTGTCGAACAAATGCTTGGTCTCTGAGGGGCAAATAGCATCCTCTGATTCCTATGCCCCAGTGTCCTCTTTCCTTGTGATTGACAGGACGTGTATTTTCTTCCCCCTTTCTCTCTGTGTTCCATCCTCATGGCAGCCCTTGCCAGGCACCGTCTAGGCACTGGGGATACGCCAGTGAGACAAGTTCTCACTCATTTCATAATCACTGGTCCTGAGCCAGGTAACCATGAGCAGTGAGTTGGGCTAACAGGACTCAGTCATCATGCAGATGACCATATCTCCCACTGGGACTCCAGCCAGAAGGGGACCCTGAGTGTTTTATGTAGGATACATCTATTTTCCCTCCAACTAAAGAAGACTCCTGTGTTCCTCAGGGTTGAGGACAAGCCCACTTCATCACTACTGGGTTTTCATGACATTCTCATTTACTGAATCTTCACCCACCGTCACCCTCCCACCTCAAGACACTGACAGGTTTCTTCTCTTATCTGCCCACACTGGAAGACATGGGACCATCTGTCTCCTTGTGTCATACCCAGCCAATGGGGCCAGTAAGTGGCCAGACAGTGTTAATAGGTGGTGCTCTAAACCAGCTGAAGGCAGTTGCTGTCCCCTGGGTAGGGAGTGAGAGAGAGGAGGAGATGGAGCTAGGGGCAAAAATATTAAAAAAGGATTGGTTAAATATTCCAATGAGACTTGGCAATCAGCCAGTAACTTGATATAGCTCAGTTGAAGACCCACATCTTAATTGATGACATAGAATATCATATGGCAAACCTAATTCCTTTTAAGAAATTGTTCCACCTGCATGTTTGTAAGTGGTTTGGATCAAGTTTTTCAAAGTTATAACTAAAACTGAAATTGCATATGAGAATCGGTTATCTGGTGGGATAACAGAACTTCCTGAGAAATGTACTGATGTGGGAGGGACTTAGTTTTCTTTAGGAATTGCATATTAAAGAATTTCAGCAAATGCCTTAAGAAAGGAGCATGCTTACTTACTTTGAGTTCATCTTACTACTAGAAAGAGACAGACTGGTAAATATGTAATAGAGCCGATATGTCTTATCGACATGTACTTACAAGATTGATTTATCAGCACGTTTGTCTCTGATCTGTCAGGTTCAGAGGAGATAAACTCCATAGTGCATAGTCATCAGAGCCAGGGTAAGAAAGAAAAATTAAATCAAGCCACGCCTTTTGGAGCTTTTTTCCATCATTTCTATTTTCTTGGTTTTATCTTCCAGGAAAAAGAGTCTTTGATTGCTATTGACCAATCCTTTTTGAGTACACTTCCAGGCCAGTCCTTCATAGACAAACTTTACAACATTTGGATTCGCCTTCAGAGCCACGTCAATATTGTGTTTGATAGTGAGATGGACAAACTAATGATGGACAAGTACCCAGGCATTAGGCAGGTGAGCAAAAACTGGATTCCCATTGCTAGCTGCTGAGGATAAATAATAAACATCTTGTATTGAAACAAGAAACTAATAAGCCTACTGGAATTCTTGTTGAATGTTATTATGACCTTTTTTCTCCATAAAGATCCTGGAGAAGAAAGAAGGCCTGTTCCGAAAACACATGATGGGAAAGCGAGTGGACTATGCTGCGCGCTCAGTCATCTGCCCAGACATGTACATCAACACCAACGAAATTGGAATTCCCATGGTGTGTGTGGGTGGCAGACAGGAATGCCACAAAGGGCTGGGGACAGGATGTGCAGCAGATTATAGTGGCTTGGGCAGAACTAGCTTCTGCCTCTTCCTGGACAGCCCATGAGGAGGTGACTGGAAGCCACATGATGGCATAGCTCTCACTCCTTGCCAGGCTTACAGACACCTTCTACCCACAAGTCAGCACTAGGGAGCTGATTGCAGAGTATTCCACATCCCTGCCCACATAGCTTCCTCCTGCGCACCTCAGCCTAGTCTTTTGACCTTCCTCACCAAATTGAATACATGACAGGGGAGAGGAAGAGGGCATGGGGTCCAGGCGTCAGAAATGTGTACCCCAGGTTACTGGGAAGAGGAAAGGGAGTGAGTCCCGGAGAGAGGCGTGTGCATGTTGCCCATGCCCTGTTTTGCTTCTCAGGGTAAGCAGCTTACTATTCACCTGTTAGTGCTCTCCCCCAACCCCCTCTGGGAGCCAGCTTCATCTTCTCACTTCCTTAGCACTTCACGCCATGGTGCTCAGCAGCAGCAGCCTCTAATGAGCTTCCTCCTTAATGGGTCTCGAGGTCAATAATGTGAAGGTGGTTTAATTTCCCTCTGTGGAGAGCCTCATTTCCTCGCACGCCACCCACTCCACCCCTCTCTGGGGACTGGTGATGAGCAGCGCTGAAGTGTTCTTTCCGATCATCCTATGTCCCCATGGCCTCATCTCTCTGTGGGACACTTGGGCTTCCTGGACAAAGGCATGGTGCATGAGGAGACAGGAGTCTGAGAAGGCCCAGTCCTGTGCCCACTGCCTCCTGGGAACCATAGTCCTTGCATCCGAAAGCTGGATCACATGGTGAGGACCAGCTTTGTGAAGTCCAGTGGTGACATTCCCAAATCTGAGGCCCCGAGGAGACATGTAGCAACTTTTGGTTGCCCTCTCTGGACAGAAGGCAGGGACCACCCTTGTTGGCCTTGACCTCATAGTGCCTACAGCGTCCCCAGCTCTGCGAGAGACCTTCCGTGCTGCCTCTTCTGTCTTCTAAGGTACTGGGTTCTCGTTCGTGGATCTGGGTTTGTTTGGTAGTGGCTTGTCCCTGGAGGAGAGACTCCGAAGTCACTTCTCTGCCCACCTGCAGACTGCCGCGACTCTCAGGGCCATGTTGGCCTGGGGTGTAGGTATTCCTCACAGTATAGCTGAGAAGAGCAGAGCAGATAGAACTGCCTCTGGCCTCTTGGATCACATGCTTCCCATAGAGTACTGTTGACAGGTACCACAGGAGCAAGGAGCTAGAGACCAGCAGTGAAGCACAGACTAGTGTGCTCCCATATAAAGCAGTATCCAGGGGTGGAGACAGACATTAAATAGATGAACAAGTATAGATATGCTCTGTTGAACGGTGATGGGTGGTAAGTGCATCAGCAATAGTAGAGCAGGCTCAGGCTGAGGAACGCAGGGGCTGGGGTAGCCCCAGGAGCCTTCTGAGAAAGTGCTGCTGCAAGGGACCTGTACAAAGCTAGACGAGTTCCTTTATGTAGGATGTCTCAGAGCCTCTGTTGTGTTTGTGTACATTTGGAAGGTACATTAGAGATTTATAATATTCAGTAGCTCAAAAACTCATTTAAACAGGGAACTTGTTTTACTTGGAGCGTCTCCCAGGCCTAACTTTAAACACAGCACACTGCGTGTTCTTAGGTGTCAGAGGAATGTGTCAGTTTCGTCTCAAGTACCACCTTGATTATAATGGCTGCTGCAGAACTGGAGCTGAGAGATTCCAATGCCATGTGTGGGCTCAGGGACAGCGCCATGATCCGTTAGTGATGTCTGCCGGGGTGGATGAGGAATGTCGTGGTATTTGAGGACAGGTATTTGCAACCTGTCTCAAGCAAGTGCCCCATGCCACCTTTGGGAACTTTGAATTTATTGACAGATAAGAAAATGAAGTTTTAGAGTGGGTTAAAAAAATTAGCCGGGCGTGGTGGCTCACACCTGTAATCCCAGCACTTTAGGAGGCCGAGGTGGGCAGAACAACTGAGGTTGGGAGTTCGCAACCAGCCTGACCAACATGGAGAAACCCCATCTGTACTAAAAATACAAAATTAGCTGGGTGTGGTGGTGCATGCCTGTAATCCCAGCTACTCAGGAGGCTGAGGCAGGAGAATTGCTTGAACCCAGGAGGCGGAGATTGTGGTGAGCCGAGGTCACGCCACTGCACTCCAGCCTGGGCAACAAGAGCAAAACTCCATCTCAAAACAAAATTTTTTTTTAAAAATTGTAATATATAAACTGCTGCGCTTAAATTATTCTCCTCAGACTAACTGCTGGAAAAGGAGGCCTAGTCTCTATACCGTTAAGGGAGTAGCAGAAGACAGGCAGGATGTTACTTCGCTCACTGGAAGGCCTTCTTGGCCAAGTCAGACAGCTCCTCCTCATCTTGGGGGAAAAGACACAGCCTATTGAGACAGATTTGGGGTCCATGAGGCCTTTTTTTCTCCCTGCCCTGATTTGCTACCTCCATTCCTCATTTCCAGGTATTTGCCACGAAACTGACCTACCCGCAGCCAGTTACCCCGTGGAATGTTCAGGAACTTAGGCAAGCGGTCATCAACGGCCCCAATGTACACCCAGGAGCCTCCATGGTCATCAATGAGGACGGCAGCCGCACAGCCCTGAGTGCTGTGGACATGACCCAGCGAGAGGCCGTGGCCAAGCAGCTCCTGACCCCAGCCACAGGGGCACCTAAGCCCCAGGGGACAAAAATTGTGAGTATGGGCAGCTTTGGTCAGGGACCTATCTGGCTCCTGTTCAGATCTTGGTAATTGGTGGCCATCAGGTTTGGCTCCAGTGCACGCTGACACAGGAGCCCATCCCTAGGAGGAAACTCCCCCACACATGGGTGGCTTTTAAGATTCACCTTGTAGTCCCTGGGCAGAAGAATGACTGCCCTTAAACAGGCCAACTCAAAGGGTAGTCCCCGGACCAGCATCAGCAGCATCCCCGGAGCTTGTGAGCAATGCAGATCCCCTCACCCCTACTGAATTTGAATCTCTGAGAATAGAGTTCGGAATCTTTCTTTATCATGCTTTCCAGAGGGTTCTTCTGCATGCTGTTGTTTGAGAGCCACTCTTAGGAAGGCAGTGCTCTGTGCCAGTGATAACCAACAAGTGGCAGGTTATAACTAATGTTTCCATTTTGGGCAATTGCTAATGCCAGCCCATAGTGCTGTGGTAGGGAATCCTGAGGCTCTATCTGGTTCCACTGGAAGGAGCACATGATCAATTAACAATGTTGCTGAATGCATACAATCAGCAGGTGACAGCTCTGTGGCTCTGTCACGTAATAGCCATTCCTGCTGGGAGGGGAATAGCAGATGACCCCTAACTAGGCAACAGTGGCAGCAGTTGTTGGAGGGAAATGGATTCGACTTGGGTGTAACCCACAAGTGACTACCGGAGTCAATGGGTGACTGCCTGGATTTTCCTCACCCACCTGCACAGCAGGCAGGCATCTCCTTGCCCTCTGCCCACCCATACCCCATGGCTGACCTACTCTTCATTAACACTAAGTTCAGCTCTGCAAAGTTGCATCAGCTTTGGAGAAACTTTGGAGGAACCGAGAGGAAAAGGAAATGCTCCTGGCCTTGCGGCGGTGCTCATCACTGCTCACCACAGGACTTCTTGCTTCCTCTGGTTCTCACCGCCATCCTGAGGGACAGCAGTAATACACCACCTGTTTTCTCCTTTGGTGATGGGGCACATGCAAACACAGATCAAGTCACCTCTTTTGTTCTTCTCTAGTGCACAAAGTAAGGTTTGTATTCAGGTTCAGTAGAATCAGTCTGCCTTTCCTAAGTGCCTGGTGTTTGGCTAGGCACTCTGTGAGCAATGCAAAAAGAAGCAAGGTGTATTTCACTTCACTTACATTTAACTCAGGTCAGCCATGTGAAACAGACTCACAATAGGAAAGGATGAGAGAGAGACTAGGAGAAGCGGTGAGAGATGAGGCAGTACTGATGCCCCCTGCATGCTAGCACTTTGCAGTCCCTGTGGACGGATCCTCGCCACCCTGGAGTTGACAGCATGGTGGGGGAACCACTAGGAAATGAGCATATAAATGTATTGCTGTTGCGGAGGGGTGTGGAAGATACCACAGGGAACAGCAGTGACAGACAGTGACTTTAAGCATATAATGCCGAAGAAGAAACAAGTTTGAGGGGAATGTGCAGGGCAAGTGGGCAGGGGGAGTTTGGGGTCATCAGGAGGCAGCTGTGAGCCAGGTGCTGGGGCCAGCCTCAGGGCTAAAGAGGGGACTGAAGGCAGCGAACTCTTGCTGCTCCCTCAGGCCTTAGCAAGCCCTCATTCCTCTGGGGTCAGATAGTAAATATTTCTGTGGTCCTTGGCCATGCAGGCTCTGCTGTAGCTGCTTAGCTCTGCCGCCTAATGCCAAAGCAGCCACGGATAGTACACAAATAGGCATGGCTGTGTTCCAATAAAACTTTATTTACCAGGTGGCCAGCCTGAGGACTATAGTCTGCTACCCCCAAAACTGTGATTTTTTTTTTTTTTTCTCTTGAGACAAGGTCTCACTCTGTCTCCCAGGCTGAAGTGCAGTGGCGCAATCACAGCTTGCTGCAGCCGCCACCTCCAGGGCTCAGGTGATCCTCCTGACTCAGCCTCCCGAGTAGCTGGGACCACAGGTGTGGCTAATTTGTGTATTTTCTGTAGACATGGGGTTTCACCATGTTGCCCAGGCTGGTTTCCAACTCCTGGGCTCAAGAGATCTGCCTTCCTCAGCCTCCCGAAGCTCTGGGATTACAGGCATGAGCCACTGCTCCTGGCCTGTGATTTTTGAAGACTTTGGTTAATGTGTTGCATATGGGCCAGGGCAAGGCTGAAGGCTGTGTGAGGCTGATTGGGAAGGAAACACTGAGGTCTGGGTGAGGAGGAACCACAGGCTAGGTGAGGAGGGGAAAGGCCAAAAGGACCCATTTCCCCTGTGAGGTATGAACGCTCTGCCCCATCCCCTGGGCCTTGTAAATAAAAGAGGAAATGGCCCAAAGATCCAAGGCTCATTGCCCTGTTCAGCAGCCTGCTAGAAGCCGGTCTTTGGCTCCGAGCCTGCCTCTTAAATCTCTGACCCTGGGGGCACTGGGGCACGTTAATTTTCACTGCAGTATTTATTTAGAGACAAGAGAAAGGAAAGGCCTCGGGTTTGGGTTGGCAAGGGGAATACCCTGTGCTCCAGGGCTTCTGTTTGGATTGGCCAGTGCCTACCAGACTGGCCTGTGTACCTTCCCAGCTGTGGTAAGTTTGCTTACGCTGGAGGATGTCTCGAATTTGCAAGACTCAAATCCTAGGCCCAGCCTGGCTCTTTGGGCTTGGGCCACAGATCTAGGCAGTTCCTCCCTTGAGAGGCTAAAGAAAGAAGACCTCAGTTTGTATGACGCAGTCAGACGGCAGCCAGTGCCCTGGGCAGATGCTCATGGGAACCCTCAGAGTTTAGGTCTCCTTGGAAACATGGGACTTGGCAATGGGGAGGGGAAGGTTTGAATTCCTTGGGGAGCAAAATGATGGACTCCATGCTAGGTACTTTTAGGACTGCTTTGTAGCACATGAGTTTGCTCCCTGCTTCCCTGAGCTAGAGAGAGAGAACTTTTAACCTCACTGAACAGGAACTGGGGAGAGAGTTTTGGGGAGCATCTCTTAATTACTTCTAGCCTCTCTCTTTAGTGAACTTTCTCATGCAGTTTCATAAATGTAGGCAACATAAGAAGAAACTAGACTTCCAATAATTTGTTGTTTTCTCCTACCTGCTATCTGTTGTGATTTAGAGGAGATTTGGGGTGGCAGAGATTTCACCAAGTCTCCATAATTCCTTTGTACTACTAAGAGGATCCCCTTAAAATGCATGGGGTGGCAGTTACCTTCATGCATTTGTCTTTTAAGGTGTCACTTTATGTTCAATGTTTAGGAGGCCCATTGGTTAATATAATTAAAGATAAGGGTGGTAAGGGTCTTAATAGGTGCTACGGGAAAGTCAGCTTTGTGAGAGAGATGTCTGTCAGAAGGACATGACCAGCCAGGTATTTATAAGGGGGAGAAAGTATGAGCAGTGGCTGTCTTAGAGGGGTACAATTACTTGTGATTTTAAATCCTTATTTTAAAATTGTCTGTATTTTCTGTTTTCCCTCCCGCAATAAGCATAACACTTGTTCAATATTTTTTTCTTTCTTTAAAAATAAGTGAAGATCTTTTTTACAATTTACAGAAGCATCACATATTCATTATAGGAAGAACAATGCTAAGATGTAGGAAAGTAGCTCAGTGTGGTGGCTCATGCCTGTAATTCCAGTACTTTGGGAGGCCAAGCCAGGAACATCGTTTGAGGCTAGAAGGTTGAAGCTGCAGTGAGCCATGATTATACCGCTGTACTCCAGCCTGGCAACAGAGAGAGACCCTGTCTCAGAAAAATAGTAACAGCCTAGAGAGGATCCAACCACCCCTTTCCCATATAGACACACACACACACACACACACACACACACACACACACACAGAAGCTGGGTTGGTTTTTAAATTGCTTTTTTTCATCACGTCACATGCCACCTGGGTTTTTTTTCCTTTGCTGTAATACATTATTGCCATCACTTCAGACCTTGTATATATTTACCTTATCCTTGTTCATCACTGCATAATATTCCATAGTGTGGATACACTATTGTCGCTTCTATGGGGCAGTCAGGTTATTTCTAGTTTTTGCCGCTGTAAATGCTGCTGCATGGACATACATACTCATCTAACCTGTGTGGGTGCTTTTTTTTTCCCTGAAGAGCCAACAGGAAATGTGTTTTAAGTGTTCTAATAGCTATTTTCAAACTCCGTTCCCAAAAGACGATGACCATGTACAGTTCTTAATTTTTGAAGTGCAATAAAGTGTCCTCTGAGGGCATTGAACTAACTAAGAACCCTGTTCTGGCTCTGCTGTATGAAGCTGGGCAAATTTTTTGTGAAATGCAGAATTTCTGTTTAGAATAATGTACTCACATGTGATCATGGGGGGATTTGAGAGTCTGCCAATGCCTTTCAAACCCAGTGGTTTTATGGTTATGTCTTCATTTTGTTATGGTTATGTCTTCAGGAGTTGTATCCATTTCTTTCTTCAGATTAGTTTTCAGAGGAATCCAGGAACCTGGGAGGGCTATGCCTCTCTGAAGAAGACAAAGACCTGTGGTCTTATTTGTTCCTTATACTTCTGAGCCTAGAGCCAAGATCAGGGTTGTAAAGGGCCAGGACCAGAAGGGCCTAGGAGGTATTTCTCAGAGATTTCTAGGGTTTTGCTCCAGATTAAAAATTCCGCTTGCATTTAGCTGACTACAACGTGAGACAGAAGCCACACCTTGGCCAAGTTGAGGTGAGCACTTGGAAAGAGCAGTGGTGATACTGATGTTTGCACTGATCACCTACCTGTCTATTCTGTTCCCAGGTGTGCCGGCATGTGAAGAATGGGGACATTCTGCTACTAAACCGACAGCCCACCCTGCACAGACCCTCCATCCAGGCCCACCACGCCCGCATCCTGCCTGAAGAGAAAGTGCTCCGACTCCACTATGCCAACTGCAAGGCCTATAATGCCGACTTTGATGGAGATGAGATGAATGCCCATTTCCCCCAGAGTGAGCTGGGCCGGGCGGAGGCCTACGTCCTGGCCTGCACTGATCAGCAGTACCTTGTTCCCAAGGTAAGTCTGACCTTGAGGCCGTTCCGTGGTCATCGTCAGCATGACTTAGCACTTTTAACTTGGGCCCTGCCAGCCCCTGGGGTCACTGGGCAGTTCCGGGACGGGCACCTGGAATGGAGGGTCCTGGTTTCTCCCAGGCGGGGCTTTTAGCCCATCTAGTTGCTTAGAGGCTGGGAAATATTTCTGTCTTGCTACGTTGTAAAATGTAAATCAGGACAGAAATTGTGATAGCCATCCCAGAAAGCCTACCTTAGTAGCTATATAATAGATCTTGTATTCAACACTTAAGTTTGGATTCTGCAACTTAGTAGCCCCTGGCTAGCGTTAGCATCCCAACACTGTAATGGTTCTCATGGTCCACAGATGACTTTGATCCTTTGTTCTGACAAACATGAGTTTTAAGAAGCAGCCTAACCCCAAGGGCCCAGAAGAAATCCCCCATCAGCCTGTGAAGGCATCTTCTCTCCTCTTTGAATCCCTTCCTTCTTTCTCCAAGTTCAGTCCTCAAGGGCAACCCCATGTGGTCACAGCTATCCAGAGGGACATGTGGGAAGGATAGAACTTCTTCCCCCATCTCCTGAGCAGCTGACTCGTGACCAGGAGTGGCAGGGGCCTGAGTTAGCATGTGCTCATGGGAGGGACAGAGCAGGGAAAGAGGCAGGCTGCAGGGAAGAAGACACAGTGTGTTCCAGTACCTGCTTCACCCTCACCACCCACCCAAAGGTCCGAGGCCTCCTAAATTATAAGCTGTTTGCACCACAGTGATTCACAGTTATACATCATTCATTTGGATTGTGGTGGAGTATGAAGAATAATCGTTTAATGTCAAACCAAGGCTCCCATTTCCCAAGTACTTTTTCAGTGCCATGCACTGTGCAGAGAGCACTTTAGAGGCTCCTCATTTCACCCTCCCCACAGTCCTTGGAGGTAGGTGCTATTCATGTCCACATTTTACACTTGAAGCATTTGTGTAACTTATCTAGGGACGCTCAGCTGAGAAGCAGGAGGAAGGACAAGGAGCTCCCAGATCTTCCTGGGGTTTGTGCTGCCGCAGGGATGGAGAGCTCTGTGCACAGGGAGTGCCAGGGGCTGCTCAGAGATGCCTGGCGTCGATCGGCATCCTCTGCTCCCTGGAGCTTCTCTATTCCCATCAGCTGTCAGCCACTAGGGAATCAAGCAGGTGGCCAGGAGCCCGGCTTCCCAGACCCTTTTCCCACCAGATGCACCACTGTGGCTTTACAAGGATCCCAGTTGTTTAAGTTGGCCTTTCCCTTCTCTGCCCACCTTTGTTGGCTGTGGATTAGCGAAGGAACTAGATGTAGGAAGAGGTGGTGAAGGGCCTACCCAGATTACTTGGAAATTAAAAAAAAAAATACATTTGCTAATTTGAAAAGTAGCTTTTTATGTTTTCATATAAATAATAATGTGGCTCTCGTGGTGGGGGCAGTAAAAGCTGCCATTTATTAAGTGGGCCACGGGCCTTAGACACTGCTGTAAGCAGTTTGCAGACATTCCGTTCCTTATGAGGTTCGTGTGATTTTCAGACAAGGAAACACCAAGTGAGTAATATGTCAGCCAGCAATGAGGCCAAGACTCGAACCCAGCAGCTTTGGACAACATCCCCCGTGCCCCCCGTCCATGTGCTTGCCTGTGCGTATTCTTAGCATGTTCTTAGCCCCACTCGACAGGCGAGGCTGGGATTAAGGGAAGGCAGGTGACAAGAAGTGGCTCCCAGGACTGTGTGGGTCTCTGACTCTATAGCAGCCGAGTCATATTTCACCAGAGGGGATGCTACCAGGGAGCAGCAGATGGTTTTTTGCTGGCAGAGTGACCTGAGGCATTAGCTACGTGGGGAGTTGAGGTGCTGTAAAGTTCTCAGGCCAATGACCTTGAATGTGCTGTGTTTGATTTTGATTGAATAAGGTGCAAAAGCCTTAGGAGACTTCATGCTTACATTGTGTCCTGCAGTGGACTGACTTATGTAAATCCACGTGGGCCTCATCACATGCTCATATGCCTATGAGTTTTAGGTTGGGCGTACACTTAAGGGAGGCAGGAGAACACAGGTAAATAAGCTTAAGGTCAATAAATTAATTTATTGAAAAAAGCTTGTGGGAGATAGCTTTGAAGATTCACTGTACTTTCATTCACTTTCTTTTGTCAGAGGTAAAGAGCTTTTGATTCTTGATAAATTTTATTTAGTCCTTGGTGTAAATGCCAAGAAGTGGAATCCTTATATTTGCTAATGGTTATAAAAATGCAACATGTCTTTATTGGCAGAGTCCTAAAAGGACAAGAGCTGATTTGGTTAAACTAGGAAACAGTATTTTGGGGTCATTTTTCTTAGTGTATCTTTATTTCCCTTAGTTTCCATATTTATTTATTTATAATTCCATTTCTTCTGTATTACCAGCTTCTTTCCCTTAACTAACCATGATACCAAATTAAAGTACGTTTTGTCATTAGTTTTATGTACTTAGTAGAGTTTTGTGGCATCTTTTTACTTAAAGTAGGAGTTGAGTGGAACTCTATTTCTTTTCCATGAAAACAGTTAAACTTTTCATTTATGTGTTACTTTTTGGACTAATTTTTTTTCCTTCTGTTTATTTATTGAGGGCCCATGCTTTGTGGAAAGTTTTTAAGCAAAGCTTGAGATATGTTTCCTGACTTCTACCTAGTCAGCTAGAAAATTCAAATTACAGAATACCCTATTCCCAAAGCATCCTGACCAGAGACATTAATTGTAATGTCATTTTGCTGTGCTATTAAGGAGAATAGTAAAGATGACAATTTTCTGGGATTTTGATTCAGAGATGTTCTTTCTGATTCTCAGCAGGATTTAGTAAATTTAGAATTATAAGTAGACCTTTCGTAATTTGCTTTAATCAGCATTCTGCCATGTAATTTGTGATGATTGCATTGAAAGCGATTTAGCCATCAAAGTAATTGTCTAGTCACGGAAAAATCTGGACAGAGAGAGGAAAAGGCACTGAATGGATCGCAGAACCTGTAATTATGTTCTTTAAGGAAGAAAACAAAAGGAAAAATCAGTGTCTGCCCGCCAAAGACTGTGAGATGAGTCAAATGCATAATACTGGTTTGGCTTTTTCCCCCAAGCAAAATAAGACCCTCTAGGCAACAAGAGGTAGAGTGTAATTTTTTATGTACGTTATTAAGTCAAAGCCTTCATAAGAGGGGCTGTGTGCTCCATCTGATCTTGCCTTAGGTCTGTGCCACCTTTCCAGCCCATCTGTAATCATTATCTTTGAGTTTACATAGAGCCTATCACTGTAGTGTTTAGACCATTTGACCAGGATCCTTTTTTAGCCTTTGAGTTAGTACATGTGGTTAAATTTCTGGTGCTTCTCCCAGGCTGCATTTGTGAGTTCCCTTTGCCTTAATTATAAAACATGACCATACTGTTGGCTAGTATTTACCAAATAATCAAATGATTAACAATCTTTATATCCAAGGCACAGGTTTTTCTCAAATTCCTATAAACATTGAAAAGTTTACAAAAGCTACATCTTAAAGAACGTCAGTGAGCGTAGCTATTCTTACTTTAGTGTGCGTTATGTTGCCATGAACACAGACCCGACAGATAAGGTTCAGGAGACTGGGAATCAGAATGGCTGTGAAAGTGTCAGATGAAATTAATGCACTCACCAAATCTCAGGCTTTTCATAAAAGCCCTTGTTTTTGGCATCTGGTAGATAACAGCCTTTATTAAGGGCCCACCATGAACCCTGTGCTGTGTTGTGAAGAGATAACTAATAATGGCTCTTCTCCCTTCTGCAATCATGTACGTCAGTCTGGCCCACTGACAGTTCTCTTGAGGAATCTGCCGGAACCCCTTCCTCCCAACACTGGCCAACTCATCCCTCAGGCCTCAGCTGTAAAACTGCCCTTCAGAGAGGCTATTTCTGACCATCCTCTTCACCTAAAATCTATATTATGACCTACCCTGTTATTTTCCTCTTTAGCATTTAAAACACTTTGTGATACTGTATTTGTTTACTGTCTAATTCTTCTTCATCATAAGGGACCACGTCTGTTTGGTCCACTGGAGTACGCAAAAGCCTACCCAGGGCCTAGGCATTCAGGAGGCTCCTGATAAATATTTGTTGAGTGCATGACTGATTTACAGAAGAGCCAGGCCAGAAATGTGTGAAAAATACTAAAGCATAAAACCAAAGTATAAAAACAAGAACACAGCTGACAGCAGCCAGACCAAATTTAGGCATAAATGCCAAAAATATGCTGGAGTAACTAGAACCAGATGGGATTAAACAGAGAAGGCTTGGGGAACTGGATGAGTTTGAAACAGTTTTGATACAGGATAGTGGGCAAATGGCAAATGTAGAAGCCAGTGCTAAACCCTGGTCATGTGCTTTGTGAAGCAGTTTGCTCCCAAGCAAGAACATAGTGAGGACGTGGGCCAGACAAGACAGGGATATAAGAAGGGCTCTTGCTAGAAAGTGGCTTCTAGGCAGGTGATTAGGGATTAGAGTTTGACTTAAGATTTGTTTTCATTCTTCTTGTGTTGTCTGTTTTGGCTTATAGGATGGCCAACCATTGGCGGGACTGATCCAGGATCACATGGTTTCAGGTGCAAGCATGACTACTCGGGGTTGCTTTTTCACCCGGGAGCAGTATATGGAGCTAGTGTACCGAGGACTCACAGACAAAGTGGGGCGCGTGAAGCTCTTTCCTCCTTCCATCCTGAAGCCCTTTCCGCTGTGGACAGGAAAACAGGTAATTGGGAGAGAACAACCAATGTATGTTACAAAAGGAAATAGGCCACTCATGTAAAACGTTTTATTCTCAGAAGAGCCTAGACCAGAGACAGAGAAATGGCTAAGCCACCAATAGTCTGACTTTCTTTCCCCTTGGTTTGGAGAAAGAGTCTGAGTGGCTTCCTGAGTCTGAGTGGCTTCAAGGGAGTGTCTAGCAAGAGTAGACTGCATAGTAGCCAGGCACCGTGGCTCACGCCTGTAATCCCAACATTTTAGGAGGCCGAGGTGGGCGGATCACCTGAGGTCGGGAGTTCGAGACCAGCCTGGCTAACATGGTGAAACCCCATCTCTACTAAAAATACAAAATTAGCTGGGCGTGGAAGTGCACACCTGTAATCCCAGCTACTCTGGAGGCCGAAGCAAGAGAATCGCTTGAACCTGGGAGGTGAAGGTTGCAGTGAGCCAAGATCACGCCGCTGCACTCCTGCCTAGGCAACAGAGTGAGACTCCGTCTCCAAAAAAAAAAAAACTAGACTGCATAGTTTCTGTCCTTCGCTTCTAACTTAAATTTGGCGTCCTCATAAGACAAATATGGTGGTAATAGGCAGTGGTGCTGGTGGAATAATAGTCATATTTTTTGGGAAGTTCCATGTGTTTGCTGAGTGCTGTAGGCACATTATCTGATTTAATCCTCACAACTAATCTGCAATGCAGAGACCATTATTATCCCCTTTAGGAGATGATAAATTACGTGCCCAAGACTACAGGAGGCAGATCAAACCCAGGACTTTTCAACCCTCGAAACATCATACCATACTTCTTCTCAAAGTAACAAAATTACATGATATGTGGTGACCAAATGATGAAAAACAGTAAAATATGTTCTTCTACTATTGCCTGAGTCTCCAAGATCAGCCGTAAGGATCAACTTGTAGTTGGCTATGTGATCTTAGCCCTGCGGGTCTCAGTTCCTCATCATTTCCTGGGACAGTAGAAGTTAACTTTCTAAGCTAAGTTCTGATTCTAAACATGGTTTTTCTCTTTGAAACCAGACTGAGCCACAAACAAATTCTTGTGTAGTGTAGTCACTCTTGCCCTTTTTACCTATTTGCAAAAAAATAGCCTGTACCAACCTTTAGAGACACACTAAAAAATCTCACCCATGACAGAAGCAAAACCTGGACCTATTTCCTAATTTTATTTGGTACAAAGGATTTTAAAAGGATTCAAGGTGTGGCCCCTGGGCATAATGAAATTACATTGGAAATCAGCAAACAAGATGTTTGGAAAAGCCCTCAATATTTGTACTTCTAAATAATGTACTTCTTAAATAGCTCATGGGTCAAAATAATCTAAAGGAAAATTAGAAATCATTCAGAAGTAGATGAAATGAAAGCACAACTTATAATTTGTGGGATGCCACTTAAGCAGAACTTAAGGGGGAAATTTATACATAAAATGCCTAGGTTGAAAAGAAGAAAAAGGGTCCCAAATCAATGACTTCAGCTTCAAGTTGATTATCTCTAAGGTCTCTTCCTGCTCTCCAGCTCTTAGTTTGTGGACCTGCAACTTGATTTTCCTTTTTAAGCCAACCTTGCATTCCTGGATAAACCTTCCTTGGTCATGAGGTATTATCCTTTTTATATATTATTGAATTCAATTTGCTAATATTTTGTTTAGAATTTTTTTACTTCTGTGTTTGTGATAGATACTGGTCTGTAGTTTTATTTTCTTATAATACGTTTGTTTGGTTTTGGTATCAGGGTAATGCTGGCCTCATAGAATGAAGTGTTAGGAGGTATTTCCTCTAATTTTCTTTAAGAGTTAGTATAGTACTACATTATATTATTTATTCCTTAAATGTGTTGTAGAATTCACCAGTGAAGGCATCTGGGCCTAGAGTTTCTTTGTGAGAAGGTTTTCTTTCTTTCTTTCTTTCTTTTCTTTCTTTCTTGCTTTCTTGCTTTCTTGCTTTCTTTTTTTTTTTTTTTT